>NC_090175.1:45148318-45448318 GCF_024679245.1 Pseudorasbora parva | reverse complement strand
GCGCACAAAGCGTTGGTATTGACCCATCATTCAACATCAACATTTTAGAAAATCCAGCGTTGAAAAGACCCTTGTTTGTGAAACAGTCCAGTGCAAAATGATTGGCGCAAACGTACAATATTTTAGCGATATTCTTCGGAACATTTCCTTTAAAAATTAAATTTAACCATGATGTCCTCAGTGACTCAGATGGTGGGAGTCTATGGAGACTTCTATATTCATTGGTACATCCCAAAACACTACACTTATAATGCCTCTTTGGCACAGACATTGTACAACTCCAGCTGCTACAGCAGGGTACAGAAATGATGTAGTGATGTGTCGTTCATGAATGATTCGCTCATTTTCAAAAAATCTTTAATATGACTCGAGAACAACGGGTTTTCTCAGACAGCGATTCATTCATTTTGTGTTGACCGCACACAACATCCCATATGTTCTATACAGGAAACAGAACTGATTAGTTCATTTTCGAGTCCGGGTTTGAGTCATTCGTTCATCAAGTCCCAGCCCCATAGACAAGGCTATGCAGTCTGTACCGGAAACAGAAATGATTCATTCTTTTTAGTCTTCGGTCCTAGTCTCGTTCTTTTGCCACGTGATAGCCATGTTGGATACAGAAATAGTTCATTCACAACCTTTTTAGCTAGTATGCCTATAATATTTTTTCCTAAGAACCCTGGACACACTTGGTTGGTCAGAATGGATAGGCATAATAACAGTTTATTGCCCATATTTTCTGATTATTTTATTATAATAACTATATTACAACATGCAGTCAATAATACAACTAATGTAATGTTGTATATGTTGTGACTTGTGAGACACTGAAGCGGTAGGGTCATGTGAAAAAAGAACGAGACACAGAGTCAGACCCGAAGAACAACTTGAACGAGAAGACTCGAGAGATGAACTGCTTCTGCATTCAGCCTATGAGGACTTGAACGAGGAGACTCGCGAGATGAACTAATCTCTTCTTTTTCCGGTGACTGCATAGCCTTGCCTATATGGGGCTGGGACTTGTATGAAAGAATGACTCGAGAGAACTAATCTTTTCTGTTTCCGGACGCATGTAGTATAACTAATGAGGCTGTCACGGCTCAGATCAGACATGATGACAAAACTAACAGCTCGAACCAGAAGTCACAAGTGGTGTAACGCTACTAATCTTTCTGAAAGTGACGTGATTAAATGTAAAGTGACTAAAGAAGTAACGATTTGGATCGTGAGGTTAGGCAAGCACAATTAATTAATCATTTTTATTCTCAAAGTTTGGCCATGACTGCATTAGCTTGTAGTTTATGTTTTATTCCAAAAGTGTGAAAAAAATGTAACATGTAAAATTTTAATTAGATTCTGCTTAAATGAACGAAATGACTTGGAAAAAAGATTTGTTCATTTTGCTGAACAAGACTCAAAGATCCGAGTCAGTAAAATGATCCGAACTTCCCATCACTAAAATGATGGACTATGCTTCTCACTCAGGGCTGCGTCTATGCAAGTAGGACAGATCGGCACCGGCAGTGGGCGGGGCTTCTCCTAACCATGTCATCACAAAAAAATGAATGAATGAGAGAGTGGGTGGATTTTTACCATTATAGGCAGGTTGTGCAGACACACATTGGTGTTTAAACACTTTATACAAAGTGAATTTTGCATGATAGGTTCACTAAGTATTATTTGTAATGATAGTAAAAAAAAAAAAAAAAAAATTCAGTGGGAAACACTTTTACAACATTGTTACACATTTAATCATTTAAAATTTATTTAAATTAAATTTAAATTATTATTTTATTAAAATACAGGTGAATATCATTGAACTAACAATGAATTTTGTATCCATTAACTTTAAACATGATTAATAGGCAAATATTTAAAATATTGTTCATGTTTATTTTATAGTACTGACTATTTAAAATTATTGTTAACCCTCACCTGGGTCATTTTTACCTGAATACGATAATAATAATAATAAAAATACAATTTGAAATAAAATTGAGTTCATCTGAGCGCTACAAGGCCTCTAGGACTTTTGTCACAAAAACAACAAATGCACACAAAAAAATTGAAAATATCAAAATACATGTAAACATTTCTCACATCTAGCAAAAGAAAAGCTCTGTGTGGTCTATTGGGACAAATTAAGTAGTTCTTTAGTCATTTCAATTGGCCACCATACACTTATATAAACGATGTACTGAACTTTGTCATGGGTGAATTTATAAGGTTGCGATGGGTTGTGACCATAGACAGTAAAAAAATGACATTTGTGACATTTTGCCTTGGAGTCTGGTAGCTCCTCCCCCTCCCCTACGTAATTAAAGCTGCGACAGATGAGTCTTAACAGTCTACATTTCGTTTTCACCCCGGTTAATTAAATGCATCCTCTGGGTACTTTAAGTTTGCCTTTTCTATTTGAAATTATCCTTGTGAACACAGTAGTCGCACTCTTTAAACAGATTATAAAACGGCTTAGACTAATAAGAAATCGATGCACGGTACATATATGTCCTAGTATGCATATTGTCAATGTGTCCTGCAGGATTTCATCATTCCTACAGGATACCTGCAAATATCCTGCAGAAAAAAATCAAAATCCTGCAGGATTCCTGTAGGTAATTTTGTAAGGGTACAGTTGACAAAAGGATAAGGTAACCCAAATTGCTTGCTATCATCAATACTCTGTGCATCTCTGTTGTGCTGGGTCCATTGGCGTGTGTAAAAAAATAAAACACCAACAACAACAACAACAAAAAAAACACGCACATCAAACGACATGTATCAGCAATAGTGACGCATGGTAAATACATTGTTACTCACACGTGTTTGTTGCGACATTACTGTCGGCTCTAGTATAGTCGGCACTGCATCGTCTTTTATTTTCAGCCTCTCTGAAAAGCCTGCGTCGAACTGTCTCTTGTTTAAAAACGAATCCGCAGTAAAATGAAGCGAACAGACGAACAGCGTCTTGTTGACGCGGTCTGGAACTTCGTTAAAAATAAAGTTTATCCACGCGTTACTAATGGTAGGATCACGCGGAAGGCAATGCAAAGACTGGGCTTTTCCACAATTTAGCACTGCACAACGCCTTGTAATCCTCATAGGCATCTCGAGCGATTTGTTGCTCGGGTAAGCTTGTGTTTGCTTCTCTTTCGCATTTGCACCCCTCCTACTACATGCGTGAGACCGTCGGTGGGCGAGGCCAAGAGCGCTAGAGGGAGTCTTACTTTTAGCAACTTGGCTAAAGCTTTAACTGGAATACTCCACCGTTTTTTTTTTTTTTTTTCAAATTAAACTGTTATTCCCTTAACTAAGACAAGTTGATACATTCCCCTCTCGTCTCAGAGCGTGCACTTAATCGCTCTGACGCGTGTTGACATTTTGGTAGCATTTAGCTTAACGTTAGCCCAGCCTAGTTCATTCATTAGGTACCAAACAGAGATCAAGTTAGAAGCGACCAAACACCTCCACGTTTTCCCCATTTGACGTTAAATATTTCGAGCATTTCACAGATCGTGGTTACTGCCACTTCCAGGACAACCAAATAACGCTACCATGCAAAAGGACACTTACAGTGTTGGGTGATGATCCACTTTGTCCAGATTTAAATATTGTCGGTGTGGCCGCATCCTTTAGGCGTAATCCTGTGGAGGTATAGTCCTCCTTTGTGAAATGCTCGGAGCAAACACGCCACTTCTTCAGAATCCCCACCGGTGTTGCTGTATCCACGTTCAAAGCAGCCAACCAACGTTTCCGCCGTTTGTGGTGAGTTGGAAACCTGTGAAACATGACGGCACTATATACCTTCGCCTTGTTATCACAACCCCTTACGATGCACGTTATAACCATGATTATTCACGAACTGATACTTCGTCAACTCCGCTCAAACTAACGTTACTACTGTACTGATGCAAGGCGTGCAGGTCACGTTGGCTCTATTGACGGAAATGGGAGGGTAAGGGGGAGAGGATTTTTCCGACGTGACTTTTTACTGCGCCTATAGTCGAAGTACTCTCAAAAGTGCGATTCCGCCATACATTATAGTTATCCCTTTTATCCCGATTTGAAAAGCGCCACGTATAATTTTGTCACCATACCTAGTCGTTCAACTATTCGTGTAATTCTATTTAAATAGGGGGAACGTGGAGGTGTTTGGTCTCTTATATCTGGAATTCTGTTTTGTGAATGAACTGGGCTTAAACTAAGTGCTGTCAAAATGTCACTGCGCGTCAGAGAGATTGTGCACGCACTGAAACGAGAGAGGCATCAGGCATGTATCAGCTCGTTTTATAAGGGAATAATAGTTTAATATGAAAAACGGTGGAGTACCTACTATTATAGTGATAATAATTTCTGGACTAACGAGGAAGTTTTGAATTCTGAAACTTACAGGATGTACTTCTGCAAGGAATGAAATAGCAATTGGGATGGTTGTTACACAAACCTGGCAACCACTCATCTCTAAACGTCCTCGGAATTGGATTGGTCAATTGGCCCAGTTTTTTTTTAAATTTCCGTTCCCCACCTTACTTTGGCTCTATCACTGATTTAACAGAACTAAAAGACAGTAACCTGAGCGATAGCATGCAGAGGAACAGCTGTCCACCGTAAAAAAACCTCGCATTTCGAACACCCTGTACAAAATACGTAATCATACTTACGGGTTGTGATCCAGAGGTGCAAGAAGGCCCAAACAATGTGGGTACTGTCCCATCTTTAATGAATAAACGTTTCGCAAATCCCGCGTTGACCTCGGCGAGATTTGAGAAGCAGTCGTCAGTAAAATGACGGGAACACAACAAAAGGTTGGCGTTAAATTGCTGTGGTATCATTGTAAAAATGAATTTCAACCACTGACTCTTCACATCCTCATCCTTTGGAAGTCCATGCAGCGTGGATTTGCTTTCGCAGCGAAAAAAACAGCGTCTTCTCGACATGCCGACAACACGAGCTCTTCCAGACTACAGCCACAGGCGGTTCACAATAGGTTCCTTTACATTTGTCGCGCACAAACATCTTATAAACATTGCAGACCTTGCTGTAAGGCTCGTCCAATGCGAATGAGTTGCTGCTCCCTCCCACTTTCGCTTACTGTGAATAGCTACTGGAGTTCAACCCTATTGAATGACCCTTCTGACGCTGAAGAAAACACTCCAGCAGAATTACTCCAAGTAATGCATGGGACGTTTCTTCATTCTTAGTTGACGAATTGATGTAGTAGTATTGTCAGCCGCTTCATGCACTAAATACTGAAATCCAAGCTAACACGTCACGTGAAGCTGGATACACGCGCTAGAGACATGGACAGGACAGTTAGGCTACTGATCCAAGCAATAACTTTAATGCAAATACTGCCTTGTTCTGACCCTCGTTTATAAAGCAGTCTGACATATACGTATCTACCTATTTTTTTCAGGCGCATTCCCTTGAAAAATAAAACTAACCTACTGCATCTTCAGTGGCACAGATGCCGGAAGTATGTGAGCACTCTTATGCTCATTCCCACAGCCAACAACAGAACATCTTTTACCACGTTGCTGAGCCATTTTTGTGTTATCAGCTGGTTTAGCGAGGAGATAAACATAGCGGACTGTGTAAAGGGGCAACACGTATGAAGCCTCGTTCACACCGCCAGCGATTTTGTCGCTGCATGTCGCCAGCGCCAGAGATTCATGTCGCTAGTGGGCGTTCCCACTACACGGGTTGCATATAAACGTCATTAAATATATTTGTACTATAGTACCGTTTTTATTACTAGTGTTTTGCAGAACAGAGCAAGTTATTAGAATACATACACACTGTACTGTAATAGGTAGACCATATTGCATGCAGTTTAGTCAAAACTTACTTTATATCCCCACAATCCCAGACACGTTTTTCCATGCATCATTTTTTTAAATGTGTCTCTGTATGTAGGCTACACAGAGACATATTATAAAGAACAGGGGGCTTGCTAAAAGCTAATATCAACAACTCCTCCGGACACCGCAGTAAAGCAGACGGATCACGTGCACTCCACTGACTTCACTCCTATTGGTTGTCGCTCGCGAAAATCGCTTCTCGTTTGCATAAAGTTGAAATTTCTGAACTTTTGTCGCGCGTCTCGTGTCGCTTGACACGCCCACATTCTGTCGCCAACGGTCACTGTCGCTCGTGTCGCCGGAAGTCGCCAGCGCTCCATTGAAATGAATGGGATCGTGTCGCTTTGTCGCTGCGTGTCGCTGGCGGTGTGAACGAGGCTTTAGGAGATATACGAATCTAGAGGTGTGCTTTTTCTTTTTGTTTGTGGCGGTTTGCAACACCAAGTATATTACCGCCACCTATCGACTGGGCCACTTGTTTCTCACATGGTTTCTCAAATGATTCATTCGAAGATTCAGTCTATTTAAAATATAAAAACACAAAACTACGTTATTTATTTATTTATTTATTTATTTATTTATTTATACTTAGCCTACAGGTTGTGATTCAGAGGAGCCAAAAAAACTTGGCACTGACTGACCCATCTTTCACGGACAAGCAATGTATGAATCTATGAATCCCACATTGAACTCGCTGAGAATTAGGAAGCAGTCATCAACAATCAGAGAAAGTTACTTTGAAATGTAATGTATTAAAATATTGCATTGATCCCTTAAAAAGTAACTAGTTAATTACTTTACTAAGTTACTTTTTAAGAAAATTATTGCATTTTTTTATTACTTTACATTACTGTAAAGTAATAAAAAATTACTTTATTTATTTATTTTAAAAATAAAAATTACTTTATTTATGCATTACTTTATTTATTTATTTATTTATTATTACACATATTTAAAACATTTGTTTGTATATATACAGTCTTGTTCAAAATAATAGCAGTACAATGTGACTAACCAGAATAATCAAGGTTTTTAGTATTTTTTATTGCTACGTGGCAAACAAGTTACCAGTAGGTTCAGTAGATTCTCAGAAAACAAATGAGACCCAGCATTCATGATATACACGCTCTTAAGGCTGTGCAATTGGGCAATTAGTTGAAAGGGGTGTGTTCAAAAAAATAGCTTAAATTTAAATTTGCCAATGAACACATCAACTGGCCTAAAGAGAAATGGAGGAACATTTTGTGGACTGATGAGAGTAAAATTGTTCTTTTTGGGTCCAAGGGCCACAGGCAGTTTGTGAGACGACCCCCAAACTCTGAATTCAAGCCACAGTACACAGTGAAGACAGTGAAGCATGGAGGTGCAAGCATCATGATATGGGCATGTTTCTCCTACTATGGTGTTGGGCCTATTTATAGCATACCAGGGGTCATGGATCAGTTTGCATATGTTAAAATACTTGAAGAGGTCATGTTGCCCTATGCTGAAGAGGACATGCCCTTGAAACGGTTGTTTCAACAAGACAATGACCCAAAACACACTAGTAAACAGGCAAAGTCTTGGTTCCAAACCAACAAAATTAATGTTATGGAGTGGCCAGCCATATCTCCAGACCTTAATCCAATTGAGAACTTGTGGGGTGATATCAAAAATGCTGTTTCTGAAGCAAAACCAAGAAATGTGAATGAATTGTGGAATGTTGTTAAAGAATCATGGAGTGGAATAACAGCTGAGAGGTGCCACAAGTTGGATGACTCCATGCCACACAGATGTCAAGCAGTTTTAAAAAACTGTGGTCATACAACTAAATATTAGTTTAGTGATTCACAGGATTGCTAAATCCCAGAAAAAAAAAATGTTTGTACAAAATAGTTTTGGGGTTGTACAGTCAAAGGTAGACACTGCTATTTTTTTGAACACACCCCTTTCAACTAATTGCCCAATTGCACAGCCTTAAGAGCGTGCATATCATGAATGCTGGGTCTCATTTGTTTTCTGAGAATCTACTGAACCTACTGGTAACTTGTTTGCCACGTAGCAATAAAAAATATACTAAAAACCTTGATTATCCTGGTTAGTCACATTGTACTGCTATTATTTTGAACAAGACTGTATATATATATATTTTTGGCCAAATGAGAAGGCCACACCAAAATATAAATAATAAGGCTGAAGGAAATACACATTCTCACTGTACAGTAGAGGGTGCAGCTCAAACAAACCTTTCCGCCACATTCTGGATTGCAGAATAATCTAATTTTAACTGAATCATCGATGGTCATCACCAAGTAGGCCTACGTTGTACAATAAAGTGAGATTATGCATTAAAAAAAGGGGAAATTTAGGTGGCAAATTATATAACAGGGTTTTAGACTTATTTGAATGCACTTTTCAGTTGAAAAAGAATTATCAGCTCCATATAACATTCTAAATGGAACGCCGATTGGTAGTGCAATTAGTCCATTATTGTTTAATTTAATGATTAATGTTGTTATTGAGTAAATCCATTTGAAATTGAATTTGAATTTGATCCATTGAATTTTTCACTGTTACATCATATATATATATATATATATATATATATATATATATATATATATATATATATATATATATATATATATATATATATATATATATATATATATATATGTGCCATTTACTTAATGATGTTATGTTAAATTTATAAAAGTTTATTATGTAAGGTGAACACTGTTATCAATTTAATTTGCCTTTAAAACTTTTAAATAACAACAAGCACATTTTTAAAAATAAAATGCAAAAATAACTAATTGGACAAACTAAAAATATTTAATTGAGAGTAGGAATCTCATCCAATGAATTTGTATAAGTGCCCACAGCCTAAACACAGGCACCACTCTTCTGTATAATGGTACAACCACAAAATTACAGAAACTCCAACATAACTGAACATTAAACGGCCCTGCAGACAGTTTGGGCAGTTTCCACTAAATTCCAGAAAATAGTGGAAAAAAGAAGTTTGTGTCATGTTGTATGCAAGATTCTGGATGTTGATATCAAAATGCAGTGGTATAGTGGATATCTGAAATAAAAAAATTCACAGTTTGCCATAACGGCCTAACATCATGAAGTTTTTCTTCATAACCTGGTACAGAGCAGCACAGGAATCCACAACTATCTTTGAAATGGTGCTGGTCCCAATCCTGTACTGGAACCTGAAAGACTCACCTGCATGAGACAAAAATTACAAAACATACACAGACAGAAATTAAAATGAACAATAACTACGTTGATTTGAAACAACTTTGATATGCAGTCATACCAACATGTTGCCAAGAATCGCAGTGTCAATGACAGATGCTCTCTATTGCCAGTCTCATCTTGGTGTCCTGTTTTGTTATGAGGTGTTCAGCTTTCCCCAGCAAGAAACCAAACTCCTCTGCAGTCATTCGCAGCAGCTCCATGGACCCAGTCTTACCATTCACCTATTTGAATGAGAAATAAAGGAAGAAATACAACTTACCACATTACATGTCTTTTGTATTTGTAATCTTACTGTTGTTGCCAAACCACTGCAACACAAGCAGGCAGCTACTTTTTCATTATAAACATGTTTTACTAATCTCCAACTCTCTCTGTAGCACAGACAACCCCTGCTGCCTGCATGTGCTTATCCAAAATGACTTCAAGACTGAATAGCAAGTCATGTAGTCTGAACTAGGCATTAGTTTAAAGAGTTTTCAGTCGAGAATGTACTTGTTTAAAGCTATAAAGAGAGCACCTAATTGAAAAATGTATCTGGCGTTTCCGAGTTGTGAGCAAGGGGGTAATCTAGCGCTCGGGAAGCGTTCCACCCCTATAGGGGCTGCCATTGCTAACCAAGCCATCACCTGCTGTTAGCATCCCATTGACTCCATTCATTTTTGAGTCACTTTGACAGTGAATAACTTTACATCTGAGGCGTTTAAAGACTCCATTTGTCCATTGTTTATTTCTAAAGAAACACGACAATGCATAAAAGGCTCCATTACCTTGTATATCAAGATACAGGTGATGGTTTTCCTGCTGGACATCACTGCCTGACGCACCTCCTCCAGTGCCTTTTGAACTGGTGTGCCGTGACACCACACTGAACACTTCCGTGAGCCTGAACGGGTCATCAGCTGGGGACCACCACTCATCGACGTTTCGCTCCTTTAACCCCAGTACGTCTCGTGGTGGCGGAGCGATGGCAGGGATCTCTCCCTGCCACCCCCTGCTGATGCCCTAGGTGTTTGCCCCCCAAACCTTCTCCTTCCTCCTTAGCCACAGCCAAAAGCTGCCTTTCTCCGCCTCCTCTGCCAACTCTTTCATGGCTTTCCGATGTCTCGCTCCTGTGCATCCCATGTCGCGGAGTAGGCGAGCGGATGAGGAACCTACAAAGCCCCTACACCCCACTTCCACAGGGCAGATAATGGCTTTCCAGCCCGCCTCCCTGCACTCTGTCGCCAGATCCGAGTACTTGGCTCGCTTCCGTTCATACGCAGCCTCCACACCTCCCTCCCATGGTACAGTGAGTTCCACCAGGAAGACGGTCTTGCAAGCTTCTGACCACATGACGAGGTCTGGCTGCAGGGATGTTTCCACTATCTCCCTGGGGAACTGGAGCTGCTTTCCCAAGTCGACCCTCATGGTCCACTCACATCCCGGTGAGAGGAGCCTTGCTATATCTCTCTGGCGGGAGGGTCTGACACTCTCTCCAGCCCTCGCGAACTGGATGGAATGTCGTCCACGAGCGGAAGGTCTGCTGTTTGCCTCCTTTCTGCATGACTCTACCACCTCTGCCAGCTTCTTCAGTACTTGGTCATGTCGCCACCTGTAGCGGCCTTGGGACAATGCTGTTGTGCAGCCCGACAGAATGTGCTGGAGGCTTGTGTTGCTGGTGTTACAAAGGGAACAGGTCTCTTCGGCACCAAACCATTGGTGGAGGTTTCGGGGACAAGGCAAGGAGTCATAAGTTGCTCTGATCAGGAAGCTGAGCCTAGCTTGGGGGATCTTCCATAGGTCGGACCATGACATGGACCTGTCAATGAGACCTTCCCATGCCGTCCAACGTCCTTGTTGGCCCTGGGACACCGCTTTGATGTTAAGGCGTTCGTGCTCTGCTTTTGCCACTTCCGCCACCACCATGGCTTTTCGGTCTTCTTTGGAAGCCTTTGACCAGAACAAGGGAAAATTGCCCCTCCCAAGGCCTGCCCGGCCCTCCTGGACTCTGCCGACCACCTCGCGGTGCTTCAACCTGCCGATTGCCACATCGACCTCTTCTTGGGCTTTCCACTTTCTTCCCGTTCTTATCTGGGTGCCCGCTGCTCTCACCAGCTGGTCAGTGGTTTCCCTCAGCTCCAGCACCAGCCGAGCCTTCTCTTGCTTGTATCCCACGATGATGGATCGAAGTGGTAGCTGTAGCGTGTTCCTCCCGAAGAGGCCTACCTCCGAGAAGCATCTTGGTAGTCCCAGCCACTTCCTGATAAACGAGTTTGCCAGCCCGTCCATCTTGTTTACCACTGACGAGGGGATTTCGCTCATCTTCAGTGGCCACATCACCCTTTGGTACAGTATTGTCTGGTAACACCAAACTTTGTACTTTCCGGGGAGTTGGCTTTGGTTGATCTTGAACAGGCCATCTGCGAGCTGCTTCCTCACTGTCTCCCCCATCTGCCTGTCTGAGAGCTCTGCTGTATAGGTACGACCCAGGCTACGAACCGGTTGATCTGCCAGCAGTGGGATATTCTCACCACCTGCGACAAAGATGGTGTCGTCATTTCTGACTCCCTTCCTGATCGACAAACTGCGTGACTTGGGTGGTTTGATCTTCATCCTCGCCCAGCCCACAAGCTCGTCGATCCTCTTCAGCAGTCTTGTTGTACATGCTGCTGTCCGGAGCATGGTGGTGATATCATCCATGTAACCTCTAACTGCTGGTAGTCTTATTCCTGATGGCAGTTTCACTCCTCCGACCATCTTCCTAGCCCCTATGAGGATGATCTCGAAGGCTGTGACGAACAAGATGGGCGAGATTGAGCATCCCATGGCAATGCCTACTTCCAGCTGTTGCCAGCCTGTTGTGAAGTCCTGGTGGGTGCAGCACATCTGGAGGTCTCCAAAGTACTTGGCCACCAAGGCTCTTATACCGATTGGGACATGGAAGAAGTCCAAGGCGAACTCGATGAGTTGGTGAGGGACTGACCCATATGCGTTAGCAAGGTCAAGCCACACTACGTGCAGGTCACCTCTCTCTCTTTTCGCCCTTTGGATCTGCTCCCATATTACTGCAGAGTGTTCCACGCACCCTGGGAAGCCTGGCACACCTGCCTTCTGGCAGCTGGTATCGATGTACCCATTTCCTGTGAGGTAGCTGGTCAACCTCTTGGCCAGTATGGAGAAGAAAATCTTCCCTTCGACATTCAGGAGGGCGATACTCCTAAACTGGCCGATCGTTCTGGAGTTCTGCTCCTTTGGAATGAAAACTGTGACAGCTCTCTGCCACTCTGACGGGATAACTTGGTTTTTCCAGGCCACTCTCAGCAGATTCCAGAGGTGTCTCAAGACCCCTGGGCAGTACTTGTAAAGCTTGTATGGTATCCCGTTCGGGCCTGGGGCTGAGGCTGATCTTGCCTTCCGGACCACCTCTGTTACCTCGCTGAGTTTGGGGAGGGCAGCATCAAAGAGGGAGGTTGGAGGAGCTGGGCGAGGGACATACCCAGGGGATCCCAGCGGAGTTGACTTCGCTGGGTCACTGTACTGCTCCTTTATGTAGCTCTCCAGCTCAGATTTGGTGATCTCAAGCTTTCCGCTTCTCTTATCCTCTAGCAGCTGTCTGGCATGCTTGAAGGGATTTTTAAAGAAGTTACTCCTCTCTTTCTCCTTCCGCCTTCTGCGCTTGCGGATGCGCTCTGCCCTCCGTAGGCCGGCAAGCTCTTTTCTCACCTCGTCCCACAGTGGTTTCAGGCCCTCCTTCTCCTCTCTGCTTGCCTTCCTCCACTGTTTTCGGAGTTGGCGCCGCCTCTTCACCAACTGCTCGATCTCCCTCTCCCTCCTCCCCTTCTGCACTGGACAAGCTCTCCGCTTTCCAGCAGTAGCTCCGAAGATGCCTATGCATTCATCATACAGGATGTCTCCGATACGGTTCAGCTTGGTTTCCACTTGGCCACGCATCTTACACTATCGCCCCGCAGAAGCTGTTTTTGTAAAAATAGGCTAACGATTGCGTCATAACCAACGCGACTCTGTCGCACAGTTGAGAAATTACCGTATAGACCTGAGGAGACGCTCGCAGGCAATCTTTTACTGTCTATGAGACAGTCGGGGGGACGTGGAGACATAAAGTCTGATAAAGTCAAGGGAGAAGAATGGGGAGAAGCCCATAGTGAGCCAAAAGCAACGGGAGAAAATATTTAAACAACGTGATTCAGATTTCACTTTCCACAACTACTAGAAGACCTACAGCTGTCAGACAGGAGGCTCACGTCACATCTATGTCGTCAAGCTCCGGCTGAGCCTGCGCAGTTCGCTCAGCCATCAGGAAGTGAGTGCTCCTAGGTTGACTTCATTATTTCGCTGTCGTTGACGTAAATGGGATCGCTCGGTCCATTTCTTTTACTGTCTATGGTTGTGAGATATCCAGTTGGCTAGTCCTTCTGATTTTTGCCGCTGGCTCTGATGTCTCTGTAGGGGAGACTTTTAAGCCAGAGTGTTCTAAATGTGATTCAAACTAGTTTGAATCAAAAAAAGTGACTGCTATTAAATGACAGTTATAATCTTTGCAATACAAACATAAAATGTGTGGTTTCAATTCAAACACAAGGAGTGAAATGTTATAATTCACCCCATAGTCTGGGTTATTTGAGGGGTGAGATCATGATATCCACCGGAGTGATATGTAACATAATGAAATAAAGATTATGACACAAAAAAACAACAACAACAACAACAAAACCTTTTGAAAGCTTTTTTTTCAACACATTGATGTGTGTGTCACTCTCAGTCATAGTAATTGACCATAATACATTTAAATTGAACAATTTAGGAGGTTTTTCTTGTTTTTCAGTGTCAGACTCTCTGGCCGACTGATGCCTTATGTCTGAGTCCGTTTTGTCCGATGACTTTGTCTGATGCCTTTTAGTTTGAGGCTGTTTCATCCGATGCCTTTTGAGGTCCCTGAGGTCCGGACCTCGGTAATTCTCCGAGGTGTAGGCTACATAATAGAAGTAGCAAAATAATAGCCTATTAAGGCGGCGTGTACAAACGGGTGTTCTCGCCTCGTCCGGCGTATGTTTTCAATTGTTTCCAATGGATGCGCCGCACTTTTCAATAGCGTCAACAGCTGGCAGGTTTTCTACAGTTCAATTTTGGGTGAACATCAATGTCCAATCACATTGGAGGAGAGGCGGGACAAATGCCACAACCACCAACCGGCGCTTCGAACAACGACTGGGGTTTGACATCACAACACCGCAAGAGCGCTTAAGAATTTAGATTTGATAGTTCAGTTTACTATGCTCTTCTGGAATAAAAGTATAAAAAGTGTTGCTTGATTCAACAAAATTAAAGGAAATTGATGACCATTCTAATTACAGTCCTCCAAACCCTTTCATCTCAAAGCAGTAAAACGTCCACTGATGTGAATCAAAGATAAGAGCTGAAGGTCTGAAAGATCCTCACCAGTGTCAGTCACTCACAGATAGAGAGGCCAAGACTGGCCCATGGAAGAAATATTATGCAAACCTCTTAAACTGTTTCTGAATGAAAATGTCAATATTATGTTTGTGAATGTTTGTATGGTAATTCAATTCGAAGTACTTTATATAGTTATTTGGCGCTTTTACAGGTGTTTTTCTGTGCAATCTGAACCTTTTACTGGTCACTGGTTTAGTTAATAGGCTAACTGTCACATGTCTGTCTGTTTAGTTTAGCTTTTAGTTGTGTTTTGATTCTGTCACGTGTTCATTTGTTTTAGTTTCCTGCTACTTGTTTGTTTCCTTGGTTACCCTGGTTAGTTAAGTTCTGTTCAGCTGTGTTTACATAATTATCTCGTACACACACACACACACACACACACACACACACACACACACACACACACACACACACACACACACACACACACACACACACACACACACACACACACACACACACACACACACACACACACACACAAATAGGGAATCACCAATACAAAATTATGTATGGTTGCACAAAATCAGAATTTACTATTTCCATTTTTTACGTTTTACTTGCTACTATAAGTATAGCAATACCTGTTGTAGAATATAATGCAGCTAATTTCAGCTGAATGGACAGCTGTTAGTGTCAGTAACCACAGTTTAGACAAGCGGAGCAAACTTCCTTTGTGCAAATGTGTGCACTCTAACCAACAAACTAAACCACACAAGGCCAATGGAAACATTTGTGCTTTGTCACCAGTGATCAGAGATGTGGAGTTTGAGTTTGACGATGTGAAGGTGTATGGTGTAAGTGGTCTGAATATACGAGTTGTGGTTTCCTGTTTTGACATGTTTACATGTTGCTTGCTTGAACCCAGTACAACAGAGAATTGAAGTTTACAGCTGAACTTTGATTAAAAAAAAAACTTGACCAATTGAAAGTACAACATTTCTCAAGGGAAGATACTTACCTGCATGTCTGAAACCAAATGATTTGATGCTAAACATATCTTACATATCTATCAGACAAAAGTTTTACCCACTCTTCATTTCTGTTTGATGGTTATTTCCATTTTTAAGAAATGGAAATAAAGTCTATAGCGTTACCTATAATTGGTTAATACTGCTCTTACTCTTTGTATGCACACATGATAACCTAATTTAATGACAACCCCCTGTGACGTGACGTGAACCAATGAGACGAGAGCTGCCGTCTGTAAGACCTTCACCAGTGTCAGTTATTCACTGTCACTCAGAGATGGAGGGGTCAAGAAATTCTATCATCGTGTTTATGTGTAAGAAAAATAGTTTTCAGCTGTTTTGAGAGTTTGTGAATATTTCTGTATTGTATTTCATATTTCAAATTGTAGCGCTTTATTAAGTTATTTTGCTCTTTTACAGGTGTTTTGTTGTTCATTCAGAACAGAATCTATGGAGCAGAAATTGAGATTAAAGTCAGACCAGGAGACAACATCACTCTCTACTGTGATCTCCCTGTAACTCTTGGTTACAGCTTTTTATGGATAAGAAACTGCTCTCATGAAAATCAACCCTCTCTCGTAATAGATTGGAGGAAATGGAACCTGGAATTATTTCCGCGTTTCAGCTCTGTCTATAACCACTCCAGTAATTCTAATTATCTACATATTACTAACATCAGTGTCTCTGATCTGGGACTGTATTACTGTGCAGAAATGGGGACTGAGGTATATAAAGATGAAAAAGGCATCATCTCATCATCTGAAGTATACAATTATGGAAAGCGAACAACTCGTCTCTCTCTTGCAGGTAAGAAAACAGATTTCTGCTAGATTTTATTATTTCATTGCTTGTGTATTTCTGGAGAACTTTCTCGCAGAAGGACCAAGATGAACAGAACAAAAGTATTTTTACTAAAATTCATACATACATTTACATTTTTATATATTATATTAGATGCAATAATATATTATTATTGTGACGTTTTGTGTTTTTCAGTTTCATGCTACCTGTTAGACCCAGTCTTCCCATGTTTGTCTTTGTTTAATGTCAGTGTTAGAATGTGTTAAAATTCTTTTGGATTAAATGCTTTTTGGATTAAAGATTATTGGAACTGAATTCTTCTTTCTCATGTACTTCTCTTCAGCCACTTAACCATAACAATTATTATTATTATTATTATTATTATTATTATTATTATTATTATTATTATTATTATTATTATTATATAGAGCGTTCTGGACCCTTGAACATCACCTCCACTCCTCTATCAGACTGTGTTCTCTGCTGGACGCTGCTGTTCAGTGTGTGTCCGGTGTGTGTTCTCCTCTCCTCACTCATGTCATCCATCTGTGTGTACTGTCTCTGTCACACTCAAACTACAGGTATCTTGTTCACTTTTCCCTTGACACCTTTATTGTGATTTTTCTAATATAAACTAATGTCTTTGATCAGACATTAAAGCTGCTAAGAATATAATACCTGTGTAAAAACAGCAATTAGTTTTAAGCAATTTAATAATAAAAAAATACTGTGATTATTGTGTGGAGCACAATATTCAATCCTCTATAAAATGATTTTATTTTAATTATTTTAAGGTGCCCTTCTAATAATAATGAACTATGTGAACTTACTATAGTTTTAGTTACTATAGTTTTTTACAGATTAAAAAAAACATAATTGTGAATTTAAATTGATATTATTTAACTGGTATTTTGGTGTTGTTATAGTGTAATTATACACTTAAGTGATGATGAATATTAATTTACTACATGTATAGTATAGGGTTGGATTAGGTTTTTTTGCATGTAATTGTGCATAATATTCTGTTATCACCATACTAAAAACATTCAACGTGTAACATGGACACTGTAAGATAAACTATAACTATATAAAATAAACAGTTTACTAAAATAAACATATTTTCACATGATCTTTAGGTTCTGAGCAGAGTGCAGAGATACTCACAGCGGATGTTATTAAGGTATTTATATTAATTCAGTGATTTGTTTTAAGCTTCGCCATGCATGTCAAAAACAATAGTTTAATTTGTTTCATGTGCATCTTCATCTCCTATTCATTTCAGGGGGATCCTACAGAGAAACATCAGTGTGAGACGAGTAAAACTGGAAAGATCTGCCTCCACACTGAAGTCTCTTATAGACTGCTGACATCTTCATATCCATATGACAAGATGTGATTCTACCTGCTCAGTTTAACACTGAAAACTTGCTGCTTTGTATTGCTCACTCCTTTTGCACTCAGAAACGTCATTACGTGTGTCATTACGACACAGTTTCAGTCAGTGTCATGTCAATCTTGAGTACCTATAGAGTAGCATTGCATCCTGCATATCTCCGAAAAGTCTTTATTTTTTTTATAATTATATAAGAAAGATGCGCTGTTCCGAGTCTTTCCGAAAAAAGCCGAGCGGGTGGGGGCGTGTCATGTGAGCGGAGCTAAATAATGACGTGTGCAGCAGCGCGCTGCAGTGAGGAAAGTGAGTCGCTCTGTGAGGAAAGTGATTCGCTCTGTGAGGAAAGTGATTCGCTCATTGAGGAAAGTGATTCGCCCGCCGCGTGAGGAAAGTGAGTCGCTCAGTGAGGAAAGTGATTCGCCCGCCGCGTGAGGAAAGTGAGTCGCTCTGTGAGGAAAGTGATTCGCTCTGTGAGGAAAGTGATTCGCTCAGTGAGGAAAGTGATTCGCTCAGTGAGGAAAGTGATTCGCCCGCCGCGTGAGGAAAGTGATTCGCTCTGTGAGGAAAGTGATTCGCTCATTGAGGAAAGTGATTCGCCCGCCGCGTGAGGAAAGTGATTCGCTCAGTGAGGAAAGGGATTCGCCCGCCGCGTGAGGAAAGTGAGTCGCTCTGTGAGGAAAGTGATTCGCTCTGTGAGGAAAGTGATTCGCTCAGTGAGGAAAGTGATTCGCCCGCCGCGTGAGGAAAGTGAGTCGCTCTGTGAGGAAAGTGATTCGCCCGTCGCGTGAGGAAAGTGCTAATACAGATCGACCGCCGGCCTATCAGTGGGTAAGTCAGTAGCTACTGGTTATATCACCTGTTTAGCATCCTACAAGCCAGCGCTTTGATGGGCGTAGCCTGTTGCTCTCTCCCTCGCTCTCTCTCACGCGCTTCCGGTAGAATTGTCCGTAAGGCCCATACAAGGAAATTCCGCCCCCACTAACGTCAATGGGGACGCATGATCTCAAAAAACTTGCCGAAACGTATGACTAACCGGAAGTAGTATTTTTGACAAAGAAATACTCCCATCAAACGTCCACCTTAACTTTTGAAACTTTGTCTATGTTTAGTATGGGATTCCAAGTCTTTAACAGTGTAAAAAGATCAGTATGCATGAAACAGCATTTCACCCCCCCTTTAAGGCAGTTTTCCCAACCGGGGCACATCTGATGACGCATCTATAATATGGACTAACTTGAAAATAATGCTTTATGTATGTTTCTGTCAATGGATACGTGCTGGCTCCTCGGTGATACATTACAACAGCGATAATAAAAGAAAAAACTTTTGCAAAACGGTCTCTCTTTGTAAATTTCAATGCGAGTTCAATGCATGCGAGTGCTGCCATATGTCCAAATATGGCCAGTTATTTTCACCATCATCACCCTGTAGCGCCAGAAGACGCGAATGAGAACTTGCGCGTGCTGTGAGAAGATCTGTGTCTGTGCGTCATCCGAAAGAGCGCACACGTCTCACAGTCACAGCGCGCAAATATTGAGTTATTTTTCAAGTCTTGCTCTTGAACGGACAAACTTGCACAAAAAGTATGTCAACATGTCCATCTTGATGAGTATCCAAGCAGACATAGTCTGTATATGCCTTTATACAGTCGAGAAAGACGATGCATATCCCTGCATTAGGTCTTAAAGGGGCAGTAGCCTTTACTGCTGTCTGTTTAATGTTCAAACAAAAGATAAGGACATCACTCACTGCTCTTAATTGAATATTTAAAAAAAAAAGTTTAATAAGGATTAATCTTTCATTTAAACAGTTACATATGCAGTTATTTTACATTTGATCATTTATTCAATTTTTGTAGGCTACCTAAAAACTAATGTTAGACTTACCTAAAAACCTGAAAAGCATTGTTTATTTTATCAGTTTATTTGCTTGATGGTATTTATTTGTGCTACTGCTTGTATTTAAGTTATTTGTTCTTTATTTGTTCTTTTCTTTATTTTTATTTGACAGTAGGCCTAGCCCCTTTTTCCCTGAACATAGCAATTTCTAGCCTGACAAGTCCATGTATGTATCGCTGCAGCCCGGAGACCTGAAGGTGGGAGGAGCTTACCCAGCAAGTGGGTGGAGCTTATGCTGCAAGTAGGAGGGATTTGACAAATGTGCAAGTGGGAGGGGCTTATGCCACGAGTAGGTGTGTGGAAATCCTTTTCAGTCTATGGGACTCCCCAAACTTCATTGAGGTCGAGGACCGCAGTGAATAAGAGAGGCAGGAAGTAGCGACAGTAATGAAAAGAGACCATTAAATATCACGTTTTATATCATGGTTTAATTTCTCACGTCTTTGTTATTATCGTGTGTCCAGACCAAGCCTGCAGTCTCCCTCTCATTTACTGAAGCTTTCGCGCCTCGATCGCCCCCCGGTGACCGGTCCCAGTATAGCCGCCCCTCTGTGTTTTCTAATGGACGCGAGACAAACTAAATAATAAAATTACGCTTCAAAAATGTTTCCCCAAAGTTAGTTTATGTCACTGAAGGCAGTTATCATCACGATGATTTCATTTCAGGTGTTCGTTTTAAAAATAAGTTTACTTTGAGTTAGTTATTTGATGCTATAAAAACGGGGGGTGTGACGTCATGATTGACAGCTGAGACTGACGGCTTCTCTGAGTGAAGTTGTCACTGAGGCACTAACAGACTTTTTTCGACATTTTTGGGAGCAGATTAGAGCTTTAGCTTTAATTTCTACTTTTCCATAACTGTTTATTTCACACCAACATTATTAATTGTTCTGCACCTGCGAGAGTGTGGGCGGGCTCTTGATATCGCGACTGTACTTCCTGTTCTACTTCCTGCGCTCTACTGCGCAACTCCGGTCCCGAAATCGCTACTGCGCAGACTCGGTCCCAAGATGTCCGCGCCGTGCAAGGGCGCCTGAAAGCTTCAAATCTGCCAAGCGGAAACGGATGATGTCGAGTCGTCCATATTTTTTTACGGTCTATGGTCCAGACTGGCTTTCAACGTGACTTCATAGTTTACATTCGCCGTATCCAGTCAGCAAGACTCCGAACAGATCCGTTCTTTGTTCTTTTCTCAGAGAAAAGCTTAACTCCGAGTCTTCCAGAGTCGCGGCCAAAGCTGATTCGAAAGACCGCCGTTCGCCAGCTTGTGTAGTAGCACGCCCCGCCCACCGACTCTATACATGATGTGATTGTCCTGACCAGAGTTTGGTTTTTACAGCTCAAACGTGTATTGAGAGATGCTAGACGATACTCGGGGCAGATTAGATTTGCTGCTGCTAGGGTGCGTCTAGATTTCTAGGCTGAGCAAATTCTGAACCGTACCAAAACCGTGAACCTAAAACCGTGATACAAACCAAACCGTGAGCAATCTGTACCGTTGCTGACCTAGTGTAACATATGCATGGGGGTGCCACAAAATTTAGAACATTTTCAAAGTGTGCCACGATCATCTAAAAATTATCCGGCAGTCTTGCCCGACAAGAGCTTGAATTTCCGTGATATATATCGAGTGAAAACACAATAAATAACTCAGTGATTTCTGTAAATTTGTTTGGCCCAATCATTCGTTTAGTAAACGGCACTTTTTCTATCTGGACACGGTCACTGGGCATAATAAACATGCAACTTGTTCATTATCATTACCTGTGAAACTGTTTTCTATGGCAGTTAAAATAATATTGTCTTTTTATTAGTCTATTGGTTTTGACTGGTTTGAGGTCTTTTATTGGTATAGGCAAGGGATATGGCCTCAAACACACCATAATGCAGGAAATCACATCTACGAAATAATGTTTAAAAAAAAAAAAAAACTTAGACAATGTATGTGTGTTTGGGAGGCTTTTCAAACTGGGTAGGCCAAATACAGGCGGAAATGGTACCAGAGTAATTTAGTGTAAATACATTACTTTGTGTAAAACAAATGCCAAAGTGATGCATATCTCCAGAAAGTAGAGACTCTAATCTATAGGCATTCTATGTACTAAGTACTTTACTACTAAGTATAGACATCCTCCACAGACATTTAAAATCGAAAGTATATACATGACGATTTCATTCTGGAGTGGTTAATCAAACTATTTAATAATCAATTAAAAAGGAATTTATATCTATGTTATTACACTGGGCAAATATTAGACCAGTGGAAAATTAATGCATTTTTGGAAAATTAAAGGATGGATGATTCATCTGCGGTGTCAGCTTCTGGCAAGACATAGGAATTAATTTGGCGTGACCATAACAGTGCATTACGAGTATTCTCTAGGGTCGTTGAGTGTACAACGGTTATACACTCTTCATTACGGTGTATTATGGGATTTAACTAATGCATTCGATAATTTCCACTGATTTAAGACACCACTACAACAGATGGATCCTTCACAGCCTAGCCTATACCCAAGAAGCCATTGCACGCTGGTGACAACAAGATTTGTTTTGAGAGAGAAATTGGCAAATTACACTTAAGAATTGGGTTTCAATTTACTAATGTCTAATGTCTAATGATACATTTACAATGTAAAAAAGAAAAACAACAACAACAGCAACAAAAAGAAAACCCCAACAACTTTAAAGCAGTTCAAATGTTGACTGATATCTTACAGTTTGTGAACCCTGCTTTGTTTTCAGAAAGTAAAAAAAAAAAAAAAAAGTCCAGTATATTGTCACTCAAGAACAGTCCTCCATAGGCTAGACTGTCCCATTTAACAACACTCAGTCTGACATTTGCAGCCTTCTAAGGATGCAGCTTTTGGATTGGGACATAGCCTGTCAACTATGAACACAAGTTTAGGTTGTTCTTCCTTTCCTCCCTATTCATTCATTTCAGGGGATCCTACAGAGAAACATCAGTGAGAGACGAGTATAACTGGAAAGATCTGCCTCCACACTGAAGCCTCTTATAGACTGCTGACATCTTCATATCCATATGACAAGATGTGATTCTACCTGCTCACTCAAACACTCTCAGCTGTTGCTAGTAAAGCCAGTATAATTGCATATGGCATTCTTTTTTAAAAAAAATCCTTTTTTTAAATCACAATAAAGTATAGTTCAATGCTTTCAATAAGCACATGTTTTGATTCACATCTATCTAATAATAAAAAAATGTAAAAAAAATATTTTAAGCTTGATCAAATGCTTATTTTACAATTTTACATTTTATTTTCTTGATATCATATCAAGAAAATATATAACATATAACATTAATTATGTTCCAAATGTGTTAAGATGAAGAACTAAATATGTAACAAAAAATAAAGCAAGATGGAAAAAACAACAACAATTATTATTTAAATGTTCCAAGCAGCTGTTCTAGAATAAAAGTAAACATACAGTGTTGTGTCTGTTGTGTTTGTTTATCCGTAGATTTTACAAATATTTACTCAAAATACAATGTAAATTGCAAAAGAAGTAAATTGCACAAAAATTGTTCAGTCAGTAATATGTTTAGACAGCATTGTCTAAAATGCTTATGTTTGAGAATATGAATACATAAAAAAAGAGGAAATTATGAACATTTAGTGGCTCCATCTAGTGGCCAATAGTTCAAACTGGTCTGGTCCTCCTTAGAACGAACACACACACACACACACACACACACACACACACACACACACACACACACACACACACACACACACACACACACACACACACACACACACACACACACACACACACACACACACACACACACACACACACACACACACACACACACACACACACACACACACACACACACACACACACCGTGTTTCCATGTTTTATGGGGACTTTCCATAGGCGTAATGGATTTCATACTGTACAAACTGTACATCCTATCCCCCTACACTGCCCCTGCCCCTAAACCTACCCATCACAGGAAACATTCTGCATTTTTACTTTCTCAAAAAAAACCCTTCTGTGTGATTTATAAGACGTTTTCCTCATGGGGACCTAAAAGTGTCCCCACAAGGACAAGGATTTCGGATATTGCCATCTTTGTGGGGACATTTTGTCCCCATAACGTAGGGATTACCAGGCCACACACAAATGCTTTTATGAGAGATATAGGCCCTGCACCCTAAACGGTCTTCCCCACAAATCTGCACTTTTATGACGTAACGCCACTTTGGCTGTCAGGTCTGCTACGGAGCTCACAAATTAGTTTCCCCCCCTCTCATAATTGTACCTATTAATATTACGCAGTGCTAAATATATAAGATTAGACAACACTCAATGTTCAAGATAAAACAATGCTGAATTAAGCCATTTTTGGTCTTCAGTGCACAGATGCATTTGTGTGAGCAGATTGATTGCAACAGTGGCGTTTTGATGCCACAAGTGGTTTTCATGTGTGAATGCAGTGGTGGCAATAAAGAAAGCCCAGCCTTCTGTTTGCTTTTCTAAAGTAAAAGTACAAACCACACAAGTTTCCAGTGGTCTTTTTCTTCTTGTGAATGCTTACTTCCTTTTTAACCTGTGTTTAGTTTATTTTTGTTAAATAAAAAATTGTCACTTTTTTGTTTGTTACATTGAAAAAGTTACATTTTCAAATGATCTATTTCCAATGTGTGTCCACCTAAAGTCCTGTTATCACCATGTAATTATTCTCAAATATGGAACAAAGTAGCATGTTTAGATGTGGTTATTAGGGACCTGTTCACTGTTTGTTGTGTTTTAATATTCTCTTCAATTCATGTGTAATTCAGTACAGTCTTGCAAAGACTTAAAGGCTGCATTTCCCAATTCTGAAACTCAGTTTAGACATGCTAAAACAGGAAACCACAAGCTTGTGATTATGTAAGTGCACTAGTAAGTGCTAGGTCTAGTGCTTGTATAGAGAGTACAAATGTGATGGAACAAATTTGTGGTTACAGCCAGGAAAAAAGTAAAAGTTTTCTGACAGCATTTCAGGCACACACAAATATATAAATGGGGCAATAAACACTTCAAGTAAATTATTTCTTACAAATATATAAAAACAGAGCTACTTCTGATGGGTCTGGGGGCCAATGAAAACAACAGCCATATAGTTGAAAGATGCAAAACAGGAAGCATAGTCATTGTGATATAATTTTTTTCAATTTTCTTTTAAGTTCTTACACATTTGCTGTTGTAAAGACAATCACTTTAAATTAAATTAAATTAGGTTGGATTTAGGTTAAATTAAAGTTTACAAACTGTTAATCATTCAGAGCAAAAATGTGTAGTTATTCAAAAAGCCCAAATGGCTTTTCAAAGTGTGTTTCTAAGGGAAGAAATAACTGTGGCAAAACCAGAATAATTTTGAACATTACAACATTACAAAGTTTGAAATGTAAGTGTGCATTCTATGACAGTATTTGATTGACAATCTTGTATTTGTATATTTGTCCTTTTTCATAGGTTCATTCAAGTCTGCGCAAACACAATGGGAACGCCCCCCTGGGTGTGCCGATTGTCTGAAGCCCTTATAGAATCACGCCAATTCATTGGCTGATGGTGTGGGCACCGCCCCGGCGCTCTTACTACACTCCCCTACTCAGATTTCTCTGCCTTCATGAAGCTATCAATTCACACCCTTCATTTGCGATTTCTCTAGCCCAAAACTACGTTAATTTGGATTTGAGCATCTTTTGTCTTTAGCACTTCTGCGACTACTGACAAGTGGAACTTTGCTCTCTTTGTGGTGAAGTGAAATGGAGTTTTGTTGTTACCTGCCACCGCGCACTCGCATCATTGCGGTTTATGACCCGCACTGTAAATGTGTTAAATGTTTGGATTTTTCACACGTGCGTGAGGTGGTTCAGGGCATTTCTAAATGCAGATTCTGTGATAGTCTTCTTCTCAAAACCCTAGGCTCGCGGTTTCTATGGATGACGCTCTACCGCCTTCTGCGGCCTAACGTTACTCTGAGCTTATTGCCGTGCTTTCACACGCTATTGCGAAGCTCGGGATCGACTGACCGTACAAACCACGCGAGTCACAGTCATCTAAACTTGATGAGATATTTTTAAGTGGTCCTAGCTCTTGACCAGTAAAAAGGATGCTGCCATTTTTTCAATGATCTACATTTCCAGATCTTTCTCTGCTTGCTTGACAAACGCGGCAGTCGCTGACTTCACCAACCTTGTTGGTTCTGTGGAGCAGAGCTATTCTCCAAATCCTGCAGTCTAGGACACGCTGGCCACACAATCTTTCTCCATTTTCATGAAAAAAATTAAAAATAAAATTGCGTATTGCTGGGCGCTCTAGGTCTGGCTAGCTGGCTGCAGAGTGCCACCTATGGCTCAACTTCACATAAATCCTTTGTCACATCATAGGTGCCTCGACACCAAGCGACCCCCCCCAACCCCCGCTCTTGTTCCTTTGAGTTGTTCATGAGCCTCAGGTCAAAAAAAGCTTTTTCTGACGGTCGAGGTTGGAAAAGACTGCGATAGCATTTCTGCCTGCCTCAAGCACACTTTACTTATCCAACACTGTCACATTCGCCACCCAGGGTGTCTCGATGTGCAGGACTGGTCCGACTTCATATACATCCGGCATGGAAGGAAAGGGAACTTTTCAGACTTTCTCACCTTATGTGCGCTGAGTCGGTAATCTGCTGTCTGCTTAAATATCACACGTTTTTCCATTGCTGCATTTTCCCCTCCCGATGGACAGGATAAGTGCACACCTTTGCTCCAGTAGGGTTCCCCAGCTAGGCAAACCCTGTGACTTTCTTCACCTCCTTACTACGCTCGGATATGGCGGAGCATCTGACGCTAGGGTCAGTAAGGTAAAATCACACCCCAGTGCTACGCCCTCTACTGGGCTAGATGCCGTGTGTTGTGACCCCTATGGTCCCATATGTGTATTCTTTCATGGTATGGCTCCCCACGGCGAGCCCATGTCTTTCCCTCGACAGATTCCATGCTGATGTCTCTGTCCAGTGTAGTATCCTGCCTAGACTGGCCCAGGGCTATCCCAGAGACATTCCGTATTTTGTACTGCCCAGATCACCAGCCCATACGTGTATCTTCCATGTTACCTCCCTACAGGCAGGACGTGGACTCCTCAACCCAGCCGTTACTTCCTGGTTCAGAAGAAGGATACAGGTCTGTGGCCTATTTTAGACCTTTGTTGTCTGAACCTCTCCCTCTTCAAAGGGAAGTTCAAGATGTTAACACTGAGATATCATTGCTCAGGTGCATGTGGGAGACTGGTTTGTTGCGATAGACCTGAAAGATGCATATTTTCACATTCAGATAGTTCGTCGACACAGGAAGTTCCTCAGATCCGCCCTTGGATGGAATGTCTCTCAGTACAAGCTGCTTTCTTTTGGCCTTGCCCTAGCACCAAGAACTTTCACAAAGTTGTTCCGAGCTCTGTCAGTGTGGAGAGATCCTCTTTTTCTTCAAAGAGGGGTCAACATGGGGGCTGTTTCCTGTCGCAAGATGATTATGACGGATGCCTCTCTGACCTGCTGGGGTGCGGTGTTCGAGGGCAGGCCAGCTTGTGGAGTCTGAACGGGGGAAAATCTAGCTTGGCACATAAACTGCCTAGAGCTGAGAGCTGTCTTTTTAGCCCTTCTGGACTTTCTCCTTTTTTTAGGGGACATCATGTCATTGTCAGAACGGACAACATGGCGGTGAAGTCTCATGTGAATTGCCAAGGGGGGCTCATGGTTGCACACCCTGGACAGGTATGCACGTCATCTCCTCCTGTGGGCCCAGAGCAAATTCCCATCTCTGAGAGCAGTCCGTGTCCCCGGGGTCCAGAACCTCGCAGCAGACTTTCTGTCGAGGCAGAATCTCAGATCGAGGGAATGGATGTGGAACCCGCAAAAAATAACCCAGATTTGGGAGACGTTTGGCAGATCGGAAGAGGACTCCTTTGCGTTGATGGAGTTGTCTCATTGCCCGCTCTGGTTTTCTCTGAGCCCTCCAGTGCCGTTGGGAGTGGATGCATTTGCTCATCCCTGGCCAAGGTTGAAGCTTTACGCATTTCTGCCCATCATGCTGACTCTGGCAGTTCTGTAGTGAAAGAGAGCGGAGTCAGTCTCCTGCTTGTAGCACCGTTCTGGCCATCCCAGACGTGGTTCTCAGAATTGGTTTTCCTTCTGGACTCCCCTCCCTGGGAGATTCCAGTCTGAGAGGACCTGCTCTCTCAGCTTCAGGGCAGGATTTGGCATCCTCGTCACAAAATTTGGAAGCTGTGGGTGTGGCACAGAGCCATCAGTTTTGAGTAAGGATCCCTTCCTGGGACCTGTCAGACGTTTAAGAGGGATTAACGGAGGCTCTCTTTGAGCCCTTGGAGTCAGCTCCGGAATGGATCCTGATTCTCAAGGTGGCTCTCTTGTTGGCTCTAATTTCTCTGAAGCAAGTAGGGGACTTACAGGCTCTCTCTGTTAGCAAGGCTTGTTTGGATTTCGCTCCTGGTTGGGTTAAGGTTACCTTAATGCCCAGACCGGGGTATATGCCCAAGGTTTTGTACACTTAATTTCGCTCTCAATTCCAGTTAGTTTTATTACATCTGCAATTAATATCCTACATTTAACTTTAAATCCGCATTTAATGATAGTCTTTGTGTTGATATGCATATATTATTAGTGTTCTCATATGTGAATGGTATTAGATGATATTTCAACCTCTGAAAATAAAGTTTAAATATATACCCATACAAGAACATACATAAGAATATAGCCAAGAACTGTAACGGCTAAGTCAACAAGTTTTCTTTTCTTAAAAACAATTATAGTTGTGTTTGTAATGGTGTTTGCTAACAATCACGCTGAAACCATTTCATTTATCAAACAGTTGCAGGGCTATTCTGGTTTGCTACAGCACAGCGTTTTGGCAAAACTACATCTCTCTTGCCAAGCTTCCTTTGTGACAACTGACTTATTACATTTTAAATCAAATCCAATTAGACCACGCCCAGAACATTTTATTACCCTGAGGTTGCTGATTTGATCTCAAAGTTTTTGTTGATCTCACTTTTAATTATTTATTACTCAATGTAACGAATGTAATGTAGTTCCCATATCCATGCATTTTTCTATAAGGATTTTCAATGGCAACGACATCTAATAGCTTTCCACATTTAATGGGTTACTGGTTTAAGACCGACAAGGACATGTATATCACACATTGTTCAGTTAATGAGAAATGTACATTATCTTGTCATATCACGGACTGAATTTACAATTATGGAAAAAAAGTGAATGTAATTAGAAAAGATACTTTACTGCCCCGAAGTAATTCAGCACATTGGACAGCTCCCAGTGCTGAACCCAATGAACCACATCTGCAGAAGGATTCTGAAAAACAAAGATGAGTTCCTCCTTCCCGAATATTAAGGAAGTATTAAGGAAAAGCCACATTTGCATTGACACACACACACACACACACACACACACACACACACACACACACACACACGCACACACACGCACACACGCACACACGCACACACGCACACACGCACACACGCACATGTATATATAACGATCAGACATAAAGTCATAATTGCTAATATTGTGTTGAACCTCATTTTGCTGCCAGTAATGAACTCACTCTAGACCCCTGAAGGTGTGTTGTGGTATCTGACACCAAGATTTTAGCAGCAGATCCTTTAAGTCCTGTAAGTTGCGTTGTGGGGCCTTTACAGATCGGACTTGTTTGTTCAGCACATCCCACAGATGTTTGATTGGACTGAGATCTGGGAAATTTGGAGGCCAAATCAACACCTAAAACTCGTTGTTGTGCTCCTCAAACCATTCCTGAACAATTTTTGCTTTGTGGTAGTACTTATTATCCTGCTTAAAGAGGCCACAGCCACCAGGGAATACCGTTTCCATGAAAAGGTGTACATGGTCTGACATGGTCTCAGAGATGCTCTGACCCAGTCATCTAGCCATTTGTCCTTGTCCTTGTCAAACTCGCTCAAATCCCTTTCCTGCTTCTAACACATCAACTTTGATGACAAAATGTTCAATTGCTGCCTAATATATCCCACCCACTAACAGGAGCCGTGATGAAGAGATAATCTGTGTTATTAACTTCACCTGTCAGTGGTCATAATGTCATGCCTGATGGTGTATGAGACAAACAGAGCTAAACAGAAAGACTAATGTAGCAGACAGATTGCAGACTTCTTTGAGGCAAGATTTCCTCCATATAATACATTTTAGCTTGTTTTAGTAATTGAATAATCACAGATTTTTTTTTTTAAATCTAGCCATCCATATCAGTCATTCTTAAATTAGTTGGGCTGACTAATTAAAAAAGTATAAAAAACTTAAAGTGCTTATTTAATTAAATTTGAAGCATTTACTTTAAAAGCCTACTGGGCTTATTTGGTATATTTGCTTAAGTGGTGTATTGCAATTGTTATAATATTTAAAAAAATATATTTAACAAATTATTGACTTTATATAATAATCTTCAGTTTAATACACACTTTATTACAATTATTGAGATACTTATATAAGAAAGCATTGAAAACGTTCCCTAGTGAATAAACTACTTGAGCGAGATGGCCTGAGGCAAACACATGCACTTTAACAAACACAAAAAACCTAACAAAGCCAAATGGAAACATTTGTGTTTTGTGACCAGTGATCTACTGAGAGATTAGATCTGAGAGTTTGATTACTTTTAAAAACAACAAATGTGAGGAGGTTTACGGGGTCTAACTTGTGGGTTTCCTGTTTTGACATGTTTAGATGTTGTTACCTCATAGCTTTTTATTTTTACCAACTTTTACCAAAAAAAAAAAAAACATAAAATTTTACACTAGTCATCCAGTTCAAAGGACTTTTATCACGAAATATGAAATCTGCATTGACTGCATGTGAAATCTTGTGCTTATAAGATTTCTAATGCTTATCGTGTTGATCTTCTGAACAAAAAAAATTGAAGCCTCTCTGCATTTAAAAAAGATTTTATAAAGTTTTAAGATTTTCCTGATTGCAAAGCCAAATTTGAAGAAAATGTTTTTGTAATTTAATCAATGACTGCCTAAAATTGCTTTCTCTCTTTGTACGTTCACACAATAACCCAGTTTAATGTCAGCCCCTCATGACGCAGGACTTCTAGCTAAAACTTTCCATTGACGTGAGCTAGTTAGATAAGAGCTGACATTTCTCAGACCTTCAAAAGTGTCAGTTACTCACAGAGATGGAGAGGCCAAGACTTGCTCTTGTCACGCTCATATGTAAGAAATATTGTGCTAATGTCTTAAGCTGTTTTTGAATGAAAACGTTGGTATTACTGTGGAGATGTTTGTATGTTCAATTTGAAGTGCTTTATTAAGTTATTTTGCACTTTTACAGGTGTATTTCTGTTCAATCTGAACAGAATCTATGGAGCAGAAGAGGAGATGAACGTCAGACCAGGAGACAACATCACTCTCTACTGTGATCGCTCTATATATATATATATATATTTCTGATTTCTGTTCTGTATATTTTTACATTCATTGATATGTTTATGTTAATTTTATATAGAGCAAGTGACTTCGTGTTCTAGACCCTTGAACATCACCTCCACTCCTCTATCAGACTGTGTTCTCTGCTGGATGCTGCTGTTCAGTGTGTGTCCGGTGTGTGTTCTCCTCTCCTCCATCTGTGTGTACTGCCTCTGTTAGAGGAAAACTACAGGTAATAATTCACAGATCAAAACTCTTCTTTTTATGCACTACCAAAAATTTACTTTTGTAGTGATTTTTACTAAATTCACAGATGACAGTGATTTTTAAATCACGTGTCACGGGTGGTTATGAGTATATCGTATCACCCCTCCCAACTATTGATACGGGCAGGAGTCGTGTCCTGTGGACTGTTGTGTTTACAGTCAACCATTAACATAAACTGCGCTTTGTGTGAAGAGGAAGTGGATGAGTTGCAGTATTGTAAGGCCTCCAAACATGTGTGAATGGATTTAGATAGATCTCTGTGGCCTCTCTTTTGCTGCTTCATCCAGGAGGTCCTGAAGGCATTTTTATGGCAGCTCTTGCCTAAACCTTAGGAATGAGTCTGGTATGTAAAGTCAACTTGTAGACTGTAAAGCAGTTCTTAGTTCATGGAAGGAAGGAGGCGGGAACTGGCGAACATTTAAATTACTTTAATAAATAAAATAAACAATATGAAAGTAAATGCGGCAGGCCCTCATGGAATTACTGCCGTGCACACACACACACACACACACACAGGCACACAGACACACACACACACACACACACACACACACACACACACACACACACACACACACACACACACACACACACACACACACACACACACACACACACACACACACACACACACACACACACACACACACATACACCCACCCACACACACACACACACACACAAAATGCCTCTGACCTCCCTCATTACAGGAGTTGAGACATTCAGATGGTATATATATATGTGTGTGTATTTATATAGACAGTCAACTGCAAGATGTGAAGTTGCCCCTTTGCCTTCAGGCAGTTCTGAAGGTAAAGGGGGTCAAACACAGTATTAGTATGGTGTTCCTAATAATCCTTTAGGTGAGTGTATATATATATATATATATATATATATATATATATATATATATATATATATATATATATATATATATATAGAGAGAGAGAGAGAGAGAGAGAGAGAGAGAGAGAGAGAGAGAGAGAGAGAGAGAGAGAGAGAGAGAGAGAGAGAGAGAGAGAGAGAGAGAGAGGATAGGGTTAGGGTTAAGCCCTCATCTAGCAATCCCAATGCTACAACTATTAAATAATTAAACATCTAAAGGTATCTTTATTTGTATGTTTTATGAGAGGAGTACCTTTCCCTTGTCCATGAAAAATTTTCTTACTCACCCTGGCGGACAGATCCTAAGGGTGCGATCCTGATACACAGAATTACAGTCATTCAAAATATCTGTCTTGGCGAGTATTCACACAGACATTATCTGTTATGTCTTATGTGAACATTTGGTTAACTGTTGAGGAAAACATCTGATGTGGAACATTATTTTAGATCTGTGTGGGACATTAGGACTGTCTGTTTCATTAATGTTAATCAAACAATTGTGGTTTCATGGGGAAAAAAGGTAAATAAATGTTAATTTCCTATAGACATGGGTTTTGACTTGATGTGTGCCAAATTTGGTGTTATAGACTGGTGCAGAAATAATGTCACTTTGTAGGCTAATATGCAGTTATCGCACTGGTTCCCTTTGAGAAAAACCCAATAGGATTTTCCCATATCATTTTGGATTATCGCTAAAAACAAAAAAACAAACTTTTATTAATTTTGAAGCCTAAATGCAGTTCGCCATAAAGCTAAAGGTGGGTAATAAACGCACTACACCACGGTCGCAAGAATCCCCTTACGCACTCCCCTTACGAAAAAGAAGTATACTTCAAATTCATTTTATGAAGTATCCGAAAACTCTTTCAGTTTTTGTCTCAAATAATTAGAATAGTTCATAAGAGCAAAAGTATGAGCATAATGCAGCGGACTGAATTTATCTTTTCTTGCTTGATGGCATTTAATCTTTTTGACAGCCTCTGTAGTCCCATTTGGCCACTGGTTAGTAACTGCCTTTTTTAAGAAATGTAACAGCTTCAAAAAATCCAGAGTGGGATAATCATGTAGTTTATGTCGTAAAATAAAACGTGAAAGTGTCTAGGGCTTGTGTTAGCTTCAAACCTTATTTCAGACATTTAACCAAAACCCCATTCAAAAAACCCATTGACTTTGGGACGATGGAACTGGAAGTGCTAAAATGCTAACTCGCTTCAACGTTTTGGCCTACAAAGTGATGTCATACCTGCACCCCTCTATTACCAGGGATTTTAAGGTATGGTTGCTAGGTGACTTTGTTTTGGAACCTTCAGAAAACTTGAACTCGATTTCTCAGTAATTTGTTGTAATCATACAAATCATACATCATTGTGAAGTTTTTTTAATAGAGAATTATTATAAGAAAAATGTGCTCATTGCGGTTCTATTTGCCAGCACAGGTCACATTAAATGATGTTCTAATTTAAACAATCCATTTTAGATTCTGCACCGGATCAAAAAGACAAGCTGAAAAGTAGAAACATTTTTCAGGTATGACATACACAAACAAACATGCTTAAAATCCCCTTACGAAAAAGAAGTATACTTCAAATTCATTTTATGAAGTATACTTAAAGCTACACTATATAACTTTTCCATCCACTAGAGGCCGCTTATTCAAAACAACAGCATAGCTTGATGACGCCAAGTTTGAATTCAGAATCTTGGGACATGTGGTCTTCATGTCCCAGCCGGTGGAAAAGAATCGGAATAGGAATCGGGTAGAAATAAAGTTCATAGATGTGATTATTAATGTTACTGTAGTATGAAGCAGAATTGTTGCAATTGTTGCACAACACGTGGCTCGTGAATAGCGGGACTTTTATTATGACCGGACACAGTCACCCGCACCATTTCCTCTTTTCCAGTCATGTGTATGAGGTAACGCAGCTCTGTTTATCATATTAGATACCTTTAAGTGTGTTTAAAATGATGTTATGACGTTACTCTGTGTGTTAGTTAAGCGGCTGCTGTGACACTTATTGCACACTGCTAAGAGTAAAGTGTTTCTTTCGGACAATGAGGGTAATGCAGATATGACGCAATTGACAGCCTTTGCCATGGCACTCAGAGCTCAGGTGCATCCTGTTTCCACTGATCATCCTTGAGCTGTTTCTACAACTTGACTTGAGTCCACATGTGGTAAATTCAGTTGCTTGGGCACACCTTTCTTTGTCAGGTCCCACAGGTAACGGTGCATGACAGAACACAAACCAAACCATGAAGGACTCTTCCTAGAGCTGGCCACCCAGCCAAACTGAGCAAGCATTGGGAGATGGGCCTTAGTCAGGGAGGTGACCAATAACCTGATGGTCATTCTGATAGATTTCCAGCAATTCTCTGAGAGAGGAGAAACTTCTAGAAGAACAACAGCACTCCACCAATCAGGCCTGTATGGTAGCCACTCCTCAGTGAAAGGCTGCCTGGAATTTCCCAAAAGGCATCAGAAGGACACTCAGACCACGATAAATAAAAGTATCTGGTCTGATAAAAACAGAGATTAAACTCTTTGGCCTGATTGGCAAGCATAATGTCTGGAGAAAACCAGGCACCCCACCTCTCACCTGGCCAATACCATCTCTGCAGTTAAGCATGGTGGTGGCAGCATCATGCTGTGGGGATGTTTTTAGACTTTTCTATCAGTATAAGTCAAGTATACTTAAGTGCAATTTTAAGTATATTTCTGAGAAGTATATAAAAAGTAGACTGAAAGTGTACTTTCTTATTTTTAGTTTAAAAGCAGAATACTAATAGCACATTTGAAAAAACTTCTTTTTCGTAAGGGTCACCATGAAATCTAAATTGAGAATTCTTATATTCTTAGGAAATATTGCAGTGATTATGAAAACGGATTTATCCGTACACACACACACACACACACACACACACACATGTTGGTCTATGTGGTTTACAGGGACTCTCCATAGGCGTAATGGTTTTTATACTGTACAAACCGTATTTTCTATCCTCTTACACTGCCCCTGCCCCTAAACCTACCCATCACAGGAAACATTCTGCAGTTTTACTTTCTCAAAAAAACATCATTTAGTATGTTTTTAAGGCCATTTGAATTATGAGGACATTTGATATGTCCTCATAAACCACATTTATAGTGTAATACCAGTGTAATACCCATGTAGTTATACAAATTTGTGTCCTCATAAACCACATAAACAGGCTCACACACACATACACACACACACACACACACACACACACACACACACACACACACACACACACACACACACACACACACACACACACACACACACACACACACACACAATTTAAAAAAATATATATATTTTTTTTCTTGTTCAAGAAGCAATTTCATAATAGCAATATCATAATAGGGAAGAAAAGGCTATCACAATTTCATGCCAACTTCATTATCTGGCTCTTGTCTGATGCTGGAAAATGTTTGTTATATTTAAAAAAAAAAAGGTTGATAAATTTGTAAAAAAAAATTAAAAATCTTTTTTTTTTTATTCCAGGAGAATGATGATGAAGAGGTGTGTTATGCATCTTTAGACATGATGACCAGAAGAAAACAACCAAAAAAACAAGAAAACAAGAAAACAAGAGTGCAGAGTTCTGATTTCAGTACATATGCTCAGGTCAGAGAATGAATCGATTAGAAAGTTGCTGGTGCCATGATCATTGAAACATCATGTTCATACTGTAGCATGTGTGTCTGTAGATAAAATATCTAACTCTTATAATGCTTCTGTATTTGATGTAAAGAATTGGCAAATAAAGTACTTTAGTACACATACTGTTTTTGTAATGACCTGCATAAAAGGATGTAAAAGGGGGTTTCTTGAAGTGGTGTTTAGTTTAATGTATTCAAAACTGATGACCACAACGTTTAACTGACTCGTGTGTACAATCAAGGATCATCAAATTTCCCTGAAACACACTCCATGCTTAATAAGACATGGGATTGTGGGGCTGCTGAGTGTTTGGATAACAACTGGTGACAGGCAAACATGCTACATGTGAAGTGGGTTGTAAAACATATACCTTTTTTGTTTTTCCTTCAGACTGGTGAATGTTAAAGTTTGCTTTTTACAAATTGTATATTTGGCTGAAATTGAAAGTTTTTTTTAAATTAAAGTGTTTCTTTTGAACCCCCAGAGTTGTTCTTCAAAAGAACCTTTTTTTCTCAAAGAAGGGTCTTGTTTTATTCTCAGTTAAAGAGATAACCATTGTAACCACAAATGTTTCCATTAAGTTTAGTGTGTGTGTATATGAGGCAGAAGTAGGAAGACAGATGTTGGTTTCTGATTGTAAATGCTTATGTGGTGAGTTTGTGGTGAAATTGGTTTGTTTGCATGCAATGCCTGCAAAAGCTTGATTTGCAGCAGTCTTTCTCTAGACTCTCTGATGGATGAGGAAGTATCACATTTACTGCATCTCTCAGAATGAAGCACGGTTGTAGTTGTGTTTTAAGTAGTAGTTGTGTAGTTGAAGTAGTTGTGTTTTAAGTAGTAGTTGTGTAGTTGAAGTAGTTGTGTTTTAAGTAGGGCTGTTAATCGATTAAAATATTTGATCGTGATAATTCGCACATTGTCATGAGTTAACTCGCTATTAATCAAAATTTAATCACACATTTTTAGAAGTTCTAAATGCACCTTAAATCAATATGTTTCAGGTTTTAAACACTCTAATTAACATGGGTATGTATAAATAAAACATGCTTTATGCAAATGTACATTTATTATTAGTGAAACCATACTCAGAGCATGAAGACTAGACATGTGTCAAAGGTCACAGATGTTTTTCAAAGAACTTGTTCATGTCTCTTAAGCCTAAGCTTAAAAATTCAGAATAAGCAGTGATTTCTCTCATTTTAAGAATATAAATAAAAGGCGTTTTTACACTGGAAGTTTATTTCAGAACAGGGTGCAGTTCATATGAAAATTGGTCATGCGAAAGCTGTCATGCGGATCCGAAAGCACACCAGTACCACACCATACCTGGAGGAGGTCCATATTCCACGAGGATAGTGCGGCCCCTTTAAGAGATGAGCATTCCCTTTTGAACTTCCGGTATTGTGTGTTTGTGTGCCACGGTTCACACGAACAGTGTGAGAAACACGGATGTGGGAGCACTCTTGTTCAGAAAAGTAACCTGCGTATTCATTTTAACCGATTGTAATTGTATTTAGTTAAAAGAAACACTGTAAGCGGTGATGGTGTTAATGAGTTTCCTCAGACATGAGTGTTAGTGAGCTTGCAGTGTAACTTAATTCGCGCATCGAGCTCAGACTGCAGAGATTGTGATAAATGAAAAAACGCACTTTTCTTTCGACCTAGAGTCTAATAAAAGTTAAGCAGAAAATATGGTGGCTTATGTAGGCATAACTGCACTAGTTTTAGAGTATTGTTAACGTCTCGGTTACGTATGTAACCCTAGTTCCCTGAGGGGAACGAGACACTGCGTCAAAAACGCTGTGAGAACACCTCTGCGTGATTGCGTCGTGAAGTGCGTGTAGAACCAGTCCATTCGGGAGATCGATCGTCATCGACGCGGTGACGTCATCGATCGGAAACTATAAAGTGTCCGCGAACACAAACAGGAACTAGCTTCTGAAACAGCCTGAAGTAAGTGATCACGGGCATGCCGGGAGTATGGCCGGGCGACGCAGCATCTCGTTCCCCTCAGGGAACTAGGGTTACATACGTAACCGAGACGTTCCCTATCTGGGAACTCGAGCTGCGTCGAAACGCTGTGAGAACGCTTATACCCACATCGCCATAGGACCAAGTGCTCGTATGTGTGAAACCGTAGCGCACATGACTACGATAACACCTGTGCCCCAACTGTAGATGCAACATCCAATTCGTAGAACCTTACAAAAGTTAGCTGAGAAGACTAGACTGCCGCGTTACAAAGGGAAGCCCCGACAGAAGTGCTTTAGAAGCAGCCATACCCCTGGTAGAGTGCGCCCGGACAGCCAGAGGAGACGGCTTTCCAACCGCTTCATAAGCAAGTGAAATGGCCTCGACCAACCACTTGCTCATTCTCTGCTTAGACACGGGTGCCCCCTTCTTAGGGGCTCCGAAACAGACAAACAGTTGATCAGTCTTTCTCCACAGGGCAGCTCTGCTGACGTACGCGTCAAGTGCCCTAACTGGGCAAAGCAGATTTAACTTTTCCTGGTCTGACGTCACGAAAGGAGGAGGACGGAAGGCTTGCAGAGTCATGGGACCCCTAGGGCTCGTAGGACCCTTGGGATATATCCTGGTCTGGAGTGAAGGAAAGCCTTTACCATGCCAGGCGCAAACTCTAAACATGAGGGCCCTACCGACAGGGACTGAATATCCCCAATTCTTTTAAGGGACAAGATAGCCAGTAGAAAGATAGTTTTCAGGGTGAGGAACTTCTCGAATACTTCCTCTATTGGTTCAAACGGAGGCTCAGACAAGCCTCGTAAAACAATGGCCAAATCGCAGGTCGGGACCCTTGAATGAACCACCAGCCTCAACCTTGAAGTGCCACGGAGGAAACGTGTAACTAGAGGTTGTCTTCCCAAAGACACTCCACCCAAAGGAGTGTGGAAAGCAGCTAAGGCCGCCACGTACACCTTTATTGGGGAGGGGGTCAACCCTGCCGAGAATCTCGCCTGCAGGAACTCCAGCACTGTACCAACCGGGCAGTTAACTGGGTCCACCTGGCGTTCTCTGCACCATGCAGAGAACAATCTCCATTTCAGAGCATACAGTTTCCTCGTGGATGGAGCTCTGGAGTGCAGGATGGTCTCTACGACCTCAGTCAAGAGACCCTCCTCTAGGAGCCTGGCCCCCTCAGAGGCCAGGCCCACAGTTTCCATAACTCTAGGCGGGGATGATTTTTTCTTTTAGGAATCTCCCGCCCGCTTGAGAGAGTAGAGGGAGAGCCTTCCAGGAGAGATATTAGGTCCGAGAGCCAGATTCTGGTCGGCCAGTACGGAGCCACTAGAAGTACACGGGCTCCGTCCCGGCGTACCCTCTCCAGAACTCCCGGAAGCAGAGCAATCGGGGGAAGTGCGTACAGGGGCAGCCTCGGCCACTCCTGTACCATGGCGTCCAGCCCCAGTGGGGCTGGATGTGACAGAGAAAACCACTGAGGACAGTGAGAGTTATCTGCCGAAGCAAACAGGTCTAATTCTGCTTTCCTGAATCTTTGCCACAGGAGCTCCACCGCCTCGGGGTGGAGTCTCCATTCCCCGGGCCTCCCCAGGATGTCAGCTTCCTGATTTAGGACCCCCAGGATGTAAACTGCCCTGATGGAAAGCAGTTTCCCTTGGGCCCACAGGAGGATCTGACGTGCCAGTCTATATAAGGGACGGGATCTCAGACCCCCCTGATGGTTTATATAGGCGACCACCGAAGTTTTGTCTGTCCTGACTAGTACACGATGGCCCCTGAGGTCAGGCAGGAAATGTTTCAAAGCAAGAAACACAGCCAGCATCTCTAGCCAATTTACGTGCCATAGCCGCTGATGATCCTGCTATAGACCTTGGGATGAGCGACCACTCATGGTCGCCGCCCACCCCGTGAGAGAAGCATCTGTCGTTAGCGTGACGCGACGAACATGAGCCCCTAACACAGGTCCCTGGGATAGAAACCCAGGATCTGTCCACATGACCAGAGCACGAAGGCATTGCCACGTGACTTTGATCGTGCGGAGTGGATTCCCCCTCGGGGAGAACCGAACCCCTAGGCTCTGAGCCACCACTGCAGTGGCCTCATGTTCAGCAGGCCAAAAGGTATTACGTTGGTCGCAGCTGCCATGAGGCCTAACAGTTCCTGGAACTGCTTCACAGTGACGAATCGGTCTAGCTTCGGTTCTTTCACCGCCAATAGGATCGATGCTATGCGTATCGGCGATAATTGCGCCCGCATAATTACCGAATCTCACAACTCGCCTAGAAAGGTGGTCCTCTGAGCCGGAGAAAGTACACTTTTCTTAGCGTTTAGTCTCAACCCCAACTTCGACATGTGTGTGAGAACAGCATCTCGATGCTGAACCGCCATCTGCTCTGATCGAGCCAAAATCAACCAATCGTAGATGTAGTTGAGTTATGCGGATGCCCTGCAGACGCAACGGCGCCAGGGCTGTATCCACACTCTTGTGAAGGTGCTGGGTGACAGTGCTAGACCGAAGGGACGTACTCGATATTGGTATGCCTCTCCCCCGAAGGCAAACCTCAGAAACTTCCTGTGATGTGGAAGGATGGAGGCATGGAAATGCGTCCTTCTTTGGTACACGAAGTAATGGCTTAAAAGACCCGACTCTCTGCTGGGAGAAGGAGCCCTTGCTATAGCCCCCTTGTGCAGAGGAGTCTCTACTTCCTGTACCATAACCAGAGCCTGCTCCGGGCCCACCTCTTTAGGTAGGACACCGCTGAATGGAGGTAGCCGCCTTCTGAACTGATTTGCGTACCCCCTTTCTACTATCTGCAGGACCCACTGAGGGAACCAGCCTCTCGAGGCTGGCCTCTGGTGTAATATGAGCAGCAAGTGCAGTGCCCTGAAGCGGCGAACCGGCAGGGAACACCTGACCTGACTGCTCGCATGCCCTCTGAGGAGGGGACGGACCACCCTCAGGTGGCCCGCGGAGACCCTCTGCTCCCCGGCATTGCGGCGGGGTTGGCAGCGCGGCCCCCTGAGGGTACCGAAGGAGGACGGGTACCGAATGCTAAGGTAAGCACCGTCTTCCCACGGAGGGGAAACTAAGGGAACCAGCCTCTCGAGGCTGGCCTCTGGTGTAATTTGAGCAGCGAGTGCAGTGCCCTGAAGCGGCGAACCGGTAGGGAACACCTGACCTGACTGCTCGCATGCCCTCCGAGGAGGGGGCAGACCACCCTCAGATGGCCCGCGGAGACCCTCTGCGCCCCGACATTGCGGCGGGGTTGGCAGCGCGGCCCCCTGTGGGCACCGAAGGAAGACGGGTACCGTGTGCTGAGGTAAGCACCGACTTCCTTCGGAGGGGAACCCCTCATCGTCCTGACCCATCTGGCGTCAGGACTTCTCCGACGAGGCTTCCCTGGCGATAAGGACTGTCCTCAGAACAGCCCTACCCCTCGAAGGCCTCGGTGCGAGCGCCCTATGTGACGAGCTCGTACTTGGAGTACGCCTTACCCACCAACGCCAGAATTGTTTTTAACGGCTTGGTGGGAAATGCCAGGGACGGTGCAGCTGAAGGTGAGAGATGGCTCGCAAGCGTCTCTTCGACCTTCGGCATCGCCCCAGAACCATAGTGTCTCAGCCCTAATATATTACTATATGCAGATGTTTGTGGGCTGAACACTCTATATGATACCGGTTTCCTCCATGACCTAGACACCTCGGTGTGCAGGTCGGGGAAGAACGGCAGGCTCCGACGTTGAGGCTCTGCACGAGAGGGCAGGAATCGCTCATCTAATTACTTTTTCTCTGATTTCGATGGGATTCAGATCTTTCCGCCAGCCAGCTTGTTCTTTTTTTATTTTTATTATATTTAACCTGGGCACAGCTCTGAAGTGACTGAAGTGGCGAGTCTTCAGTCGCGATGCTCTCAACTTTCACCTCCTCAGAGCTGGATAGTTGGAGCACCGGTGCCCCGCCCGGGGAGAAAGAGAAAGAGACCATTATTTGCGAACCTATATATATATATATATATATATATATTCTTTCCTGTGGGGGTTCCTGAAAAAAAAATAAACCTTGGAGTTCTTGCCATTTTCGAAAAACTGGTCAGGGGTTGGAGTCATCTCAGGACTCTGGTCAGGGGTTGGAGCCATCTCAGGACTCTGGTCAGGGGTTGGAGCCATCTCAGGAGTCTGGTCAGGAGCTGGAGCCATCTCAGGACTCTGGTCAGGGGTTGGAGCCATCTCAGGACTCTGGTCAGGAGCTGGAGCCATCTCAGGACTCTGGTCAGGGGTTGGAGTCATCTCAGGACTCTGGTCAGGGGTTGGAGCCATCTCAGGACTCTGGTCAGGGGTTGGAGCCATCTCAGGACTCTGGTCAGGGGTTGGAGTCATCTCAGGACTCTGGTCAGGGGTTGGAGTCATCTCAGGACTCTGGTCAGGGGTTGGAGTCATCTCAGGACTCTGGTCAGGAGCTGGAGCCATCTCAGGACTCTGGTCAGGGGTTGGAGTCATCTCAGGAGTCTGGTCACGAGCTGGAGCCATCTCAGGACTCTGGTCAGGGGTTGGAGTCATCTCAGGACTCTGGTCAGGAGCTGGAGCCATCTCAGGACTCTGGTCAGGGGTTGGAGTCATCTCAGGACTCTGGTCAGGGGTTGGAGTCATCTCAGGACTCTGGTCAGGAGCTGGAGCCATCTCAGGACTCTGGTCAGGGGTTGGAGCCATCTCAGGACTCTGGTCAGGGGTTGGAGCCATCTCAGGACTCTGGTCAGGGGTTGGAGTCATCTCAGGACTCTGGTCAGGAGCTGGAGTCATCTCAGGACTCTGGTCAGGAGCTGGAGCCATCTCAGGACTCTGGTCAGGGGTTGGAGCCATCTCAGGACTCTGGTCAGGAGCTGGAGATATATATATAGTCTCTTATATCATGCTTTACTTTGTTGTGTTGTTTTTCTTTTCTTTATTTATATAGCACTATTAACAACAACCAGAGTTGACCAAAGTGCTTTATTTAATCAATTCTATAAACAACCATAATTTATAAAACATTTTTTTAAAACATGCAGTTTATACAGTATATGCCCCCTTCATTAAATAGGCTTTTAGCAACTTCTTAAAACCCCTGCAGGGATGTGACAGACCTGATGGATAAGGGTAACTCATTCCAAAGTCTCGCCCCAGTTACTGCAAAGGCTTGGTCGCCTTTGTGTACCCGGGTTGTCCTGAGCACTACAAGTAGGTTTAGGTTTTCTGAACGGAGTGATCTTTTAATAATAAAATGTTATACCTTATTCTAAGGTGAACTAGTAGCCATTGAAACGAGGCTAATATTGGGGAAACATAATTGTGTTTCTTGACCCTTTTTAAAGGGGAGATGAATTGAGAACTTTCCCTTGAGCTTTTGATACATAAAAGGTCATGGTAATATAAGAATATCCTGTAAGCTTCAAAGCTTAAAACTTCCTTGTTAGTCAAATAAAAGCTTTTATAGACACCAGGCTCAGCAAACAGTCCTTTGCTTCATACTGACGTCAGTGCGTGATGAAACACCGCCTCTACAGCGCGTCTAATCCAGTAGCCTTGCCCACTAACTCATAGAGGTGAGTAAAACGTGTTTTTATATGTGATAGTATTGCATTGTTATAGATCGTTTTGCGTATATGTACCCGTCTAACAGAACATACCTTTAGCACGCTGGACTCAGACACGTATGGGCCAGGGCTTGCAAAGCCTGGCAGGCTGATGAATCTCATTATATTCCGTTCTTGTTCTGCTGTTCTCTCTCAAGTTGACATCTGAAGGGCGGTGCGCATGCACGTGTATGTGTGTGTGCACGCGGTTTGCGCTTATTTCATCCAATCTTGCGGGCTATGTGTAATGTAAAAATACTCGTCAATTCATGTGCGGGTCGTTGAAAAATAAATAAATCATTGTGTTTGTTTGATAAAGACGTTTACGAGCCCTGTGATTGAGAAAATAGCCTGTTCCTTATTAGTTATAATGTTTTTGAATGTAAAAAACACACAAACATCATTAGTTGTCCTCAGACAACAGTATAACATTTTTTAAAAGCCAGTTCATGACACCTTTAAGCCGCGCTGCAGCATTTTGTATAGCCTGCAATCGGGCCAGGGATGCAGAATTGATTCCGAAATACAGGGAGTTGCAGAAATCCAATCGCAAAAAGATGAAAGAATGGAGTAGCCTACTCTCTCTAAATCTGCATGTGATAAAAATGGTTTTACTTTGACTAACAGGCGCAGGTTATAAAAACTGTTTCTGACCACAGAGTTTATTTGCTTGTCTATTTTTAAATGATTATTGACTAGGATACCTCAGTCTCTTACTAAAAGTTTAGAATATGGTTCTAGGGGACAAGAATCTAAGAGCGCTTGAGTGTTTTTTTTTTTGGATGGCCCAAAACAATAACCTCCGTTTTATCCGCATTTAAGATCAAACAGTTTTCTGCCATCCAAGTTTTCAGACAGGATCACTTTGGCAATACTTTAGTTTATTGAACACAATTATCTTTGGCGGTATGGTTCCTTATGGGGTTCTTGCTCCGTGATTAATAGAACATACACGAGAGCTTTGCATTAACCCCCATGGAACCATCAGCTTGAGTGATACACAGATGATTTAAGACACTTAATATTGTCTTCTGGACGGCGGTGACATGTACGTGCGTTGAACTCTGCACATCTACTGTTGCTTGGCTATGAGGATGAATGTCTCTCAGCAGTGAGGTCCATAACATCTAAATAATATCTTTGGTGATCTGAAAAAGAAAGGGAAGAAACAGCAGCCAGAAGGTGAACAGTAATTTTTTTGATACTTACAGTGGGGAGGGAGGGTGGGTTGCTAGCAGTTTAAGCGTCCTTCCCGAGCAGAAATGCCACGTATATATGTCCCCGGTCTAATAGGAGAAGGGTAGTGATTGGACGATTTGACGGCTGACAGAGTCAGCTGCCGGCGGCATTATGCCTACGTGGCCTGACTGAACTTCGCTGCGCTTGATTTAATATAATTTAGACATTCTGCACTTAAGTCAAGTAGCACCAAGATCACGTTGTCACTTTATCTAAGGCAAGAAAGATATCACAACACTTTTAATAAGACCAACACTGTGCTATGGAATACTTTAAAACCTGATTGGAACATTTCCCCAGAATCGTCACATTCCATAGGCGTAGTGGTTTTTATACTGTACAAACCGTATTTTCTATCCCACACTGCCCCTGCCCCTAAACATACCCATCACAGGAAACATTCTGCATTTTTACTTTCTAAAAAAGAGTCATCCTGTATGATTTATAAGCATTTTGAAAAGTGGGGACATGGCCAATGTCCTCATATTTTACCCACTTCTTGTAATACCTATGTCATACCTATGTCATTATACACATTTGTGTCCTCATATGTCACAAAAACATGCCCCCCCCCACACACACACACTTTTTTTTTTATAAGTGTGCCCCTGTAACCTTAAATCAATATAACTTCCCCTCCCTCTTGCAGTAACATCTCTTCTCTTCTCTGATTATGTGTTTACTGTTTACCTGTCACTCACATGACATCACAGCAATATCAAATTAACAACAATCAAAGCAATTCCTCATGGACAAAATTAAGTCCCATCTTACATTTTCAAATTTTTTCTTGTTTAATGGTTGTTATAAAAATTATCACACACTTTTGTGTATTGTGTAGCTGATTTATCATATAATGTTTTGATCTTCACATGTGTTGCTGTTTCTGTTTTAGAATATAATGCAGCTAATTTCAGCTCAATGGACAGCTGTTAGTGTCAGTAACCATAGTTTAGACAAGCGGAGCAAACTTCCTTTGTGCAAATGTGTGCACTCTAACCAACAAACTAAACCACACAAGGCCAATGGAAACATTTGTGCTTGGTCACCAGTGATCAAGTAGAGATGTGAAGTTTGAGTTTGACAATGTCACAGCAGCAAATGTGAAGGCGTATGGTGTAAGTGGTCTGAATATAAGAGTTGTGGTTTCCTGTTTTGACATGTTTACATGTTGCTTGCTTGAAGTACAACAGAGAATTAATTTGTTTAAAAAAAATGACCATGTGAAATGTAAAGCACAACATTTCTCAAGGTAAGATACTTACCTGCATGTCTGAATCCAAATTATTTTATGCTAAACATATCTTTCATATCTATCAGACAAAAGTTTTACCCACTCTTCATATCTTTTTGATGGTTATTTGCGAACCAATTGAAGCAAATCAGAGCAAAAACGTCTATAGGGTAACCAATGATTGGTTAATATTGCTCTTACTCTTTGTACGCACACATGATAACCTAATTTAATGACAACCCCCTGTGACGTGAGACATTTTTTAAAAGATTTTCCATTGACGTGACCCAATGAGACGAGAGCTGCCGTCTGTAAGACCTTCACCAGTGTCAGTTATTCACTGTCACTCAGAGATGGAGGGGTCAAGAAATTCTATCATCGTGTTTATGTGTAAGAAAAATAGTTTTCAGCTCTTTTGAGAGTTTGTGAATATTTTTGTATTAAATATTTCAAATTGTAGCGCTTTATTAAGCTATTTTGCTCTTTTACAGGTGTTTTGTTGTTTAATCTGAACAGAATCTATGGAGCAGAAATTGAGGTTAAAGTCAGACCAGGAGACAACATCACTCTCTACTGTGATCTCCCTGTAACTCATGGTTACCACTTTTTATGGATAAGAAACTGCTCTCATGAAAATCAACCCCCTTTCGTATTAGATTTGATGAAATGGAACCTGGATATATTTCCGCGTTTCAGCTCTGTCTATAACAACGTCAGTAATTCTATTGATCTATATATTACTAACATCAGTGTCTCTGATCTGGGACTGTATTACTGTGCAGAAATGGGGACTAAGGTATATAAAGATGAAAAAGGCATCATCTCATCATCTGAAGTATACAATTATGGAAAGCGAACAACTCGTCTCTCTCTTGCAGGTAAGAAAACAGATTTCTGCTAGTTTTATTATTTTATTGCTTGTGTATTTTTGGAGAATTTTCTCACCGAAGGACCAAGATGAATAAAACAAAAATATAATATTACATTGATACATTTGTGTTTATTTAATATTTGAGCAAGTGACTTTGTATTCGGAACCCTCCATACCTCATGACTCTCTCTCTATATATATAATCCACATGCATTGATATGTTTATGCTTATTTTAGAGCAAGTGACTTCGTGTTCTGGACCCTTGAACATCACCTCCACTCCTCTATCAGACTGTGTTCTCTGCTGGACGCTGCTGTTCAGTGTGTGTCCGGTGTGTGTTCTCCTCTCCTCTGTCTGTCTGTACTGCCTCTATCAGAGGAAAACAGGTATAATTTTATAAACTTCTTTTCATTGCCACAGTTATAAGTTAATACACAGATAAACAGCTTTGTCAAATAGCAGAATCTGGAGCAAAGCCAGCAAACAAAACTTGATAGTAATGTAGAAACTGAAATGTAATACATAACCACTGCAGAAGCTAAACAATTTATGTAAATCTATGTGATTTTCTAATTTAATCAATCCATTGTAGATGCTGCAGCAGATCAAAAAGACCATTTGAAAGATAGAAATACAATTGAGGTATGAACAACGCAAACATGCACATTCATTATAGACATATAGTACTGTATAGGCAAAGTTTCAGAAAGCAAATTTATTTTCTTTTATTCCAGGGTCAAGATGAAGAGGTGTGTTATGCATCTATAGACGTGATAACCAGGAGACAAAAACAACGCAAGACAAAGCGAGTGCAGTGTTCTGACTTCAGTACATATGCTCAGGTCAGAACAGATATGGAGGACAACTAAAATAGAACTGAGGTGCTTTCTGAAACTTTCCAATATTTAATAAAGTTTGCAGCATTTATGTAACATCGCTTGTAATGATACAAGGTAGAGGACTTTCTACCATTTCATCTGAATGTAAAAGATATATAATTCCATATTTGGTTACTTGGTCCTAGATTTAAATTAATCTAATCATTGCAAAATTTGATGCAATGTCCTTATTATGTACATGCATGTTTTTACATTGCACGTTTAAACAAAATCTGCATGTAGCTCTAAATACTATCTGTAATTACCTCTATAATTACATGATCATTCCATTCTTGACCCACCCTTAAACATATCAATACCACAAAAACCTATACTTAAACTTACCCTCAAGAGAAGCAAAAGTGTTGTGAATACTAAATGAAGACAATAAACACTTTCCCCCAGTTTTTTAATATAAAAAGTGAGTGGATATTTTATTACTTTTTCACAAATTTCACACAGTGAAGTGTTTTTTTTTCATGCTGTTATACTTACTGTTGTTTCCCGGTTGTTATGGGAGCATTACAGTGTTGTTTTCCTCTATTAAAAATGTCTTTGTGGTGATGACCTGAATAACAGGATGTAGAAGTAGGTTTCCTTCATATAGTAATATTTAGTTTTAGGTATTTATATTTCTCTTAAACTCATTATTTGCAGCGTTTTTCTTACTCATTTTATAACTAGCCTCATTACATTTTCTCAAACCATAATCCATGGCGGAAGAAGCATTCTGTGCTGAGTAGCATGTTTGGATAACAGTCAAACTATCTATCTTACCTTAAAACTATCTATCTTATAACTTTACATTTGAAAGAGAAATTAGCACTTTAGTTGCTTCTAGATACATTCTTGTTTTTCCTTGTTCCTTCAAAATTGGTGCATGTTAGGTCTGCTTTTTTTCCGAATTGTGATTTTAATGCCGTTGAACAGTTAAGATCTAATCGAAATCAAAACAAATTTAAATATTCATATCAGAGTTGATCTTCAAAGGTGTTTTATTGAAGTGCACTGTCTGTGTCTTTTTCTGAGGACAGGTCTTGCTTTGTTTCCAGTTAAAGTGATAACCATCTTAACCACGTTTTATTTCCATTCAGTTTATTGCTTGTGCATATGAGGCAGAAGTAAGAAAGAGGTTGGTCTGTGTAAATGTTCATGTGGTGAGTTTGTGGTTAAATCGGGTTGTGTATATGCCTAAGTGTATGTAAATGTGTATATGCAATGTCTGCAAAAGCTTGATTCACTGCAGTCTTTCTTTAGATCCTCTGATGAATGAGAAAGTATCACATTTACTGCATCTCTCAGAATGAAGCTAATTCTGAGAATTGGCATTGCATCCCCATGACCATGGAGATGACGTTCAAATGATGCTAAAGATATCAGTGGCATGCCATTTAACAATAATGTGTCAAATGGAATATGCTTCTTTTATCTGTACATTTCTGTCACTGTATGTAATGGAGAGAAATGTTTTACAGTACGTCAATGGACACAGGTCAGGCATAGCATTATAACCTAATATTGTGTTGGTCCCCATTTTACTGGCAAAACAGCCCTGAGCCATTGAGGCATGGACTCCAATATAGGCTCCTGAAAATGTGCAGTGGTATCTGTGCTGTGGTACCAAGATGTTAGCAGCAGATCATTTAAGTCCTGTAAATTGCGCAATGGACCCTCCATGGATTAGACTGGTCAGTCAAAACCTCAAACTCGTTGTGCTCCTCAAACCATTCCCGAACCGTTTTTGCCTAGTGGCACCCCAAGAGCGTGTCATACACACGCCATAAAGTGTATATTATTTTCATGCCAAAACTCATTTTGGCGTATACATCCCACAAGATTACACACTTGTACTACATGTGATCATGTTGATAAGTATTGCATTATTATTGTAGTAAAATGTTCATAATGTAATAATTTTCTCAAAATGTAATAAAATCTTGAGCTCATAAAGTTATTTACATTATTTTTACATTATGACTATTATTTTTATATTATAACTTTTTACATTATGAGAAAATTATTACATGAACTCCAAAAACATAATTACTTTCATTATTGTAATAGTTTTTAAAACATAAAAATATTAGTATTCCCTTACAGTACATTTTTAAACATATAAAGCCAGTCTTAAACTATGTTAATTTTAAACTATGTTAAACTATGTAAACATAGCATTTAAATATTCATGCAATTATTATTATTATTATTATTATTATTATTATTATTATTATTATTATTATTATTATTATTATTATTATTATTATTAAACATAAAGCATCTGTATTTCTTTACATTTTTAAAATCTTAACATCTTAAAAATGTCTTAACCTGCCTACAAAATCCACCAAATTACTCATACTGTTTTTCTTACTACTACTACTGCTACTATTTCTACTTCTGCTTCTAGTATACATACTAACTGTTAAATGACAGTGTTAAATACCAACAATGTGTTAAAATGTTGTGAATAATTAAAAAAAACAAAAAAACAGTATCAATATGCCAATGAGGTGTGTGTGTGTGTGTGTGTGTGTGTGTGTGTGTGTGTGTGTGTGTACAGGTACATGTGGTTTATGAGAACAAATATGTATAATGACAACATAAAAAATGGTTTATGAGGACACTTCTTGTGTCCTTGTAAACCAAATGGCTTAAAACAACAAACAAGTTTTGTATGATGGGTAGGTTTAGGGGTCGGGTAGGGGGGTAGAAGATACGTAGCCTGGATGCCAGCTGAACTTAGCCTGCCCACATCATTTGAGGTCAGGAAGTTTGATCTGGACTTGATCCATTGTGGAGCAACTATGCTCGAACCACAGCTATTCGGACCAATCAAATTGTCAGGGCGGGCTTTATACGATGATGGACAGATGATCAACCGTAACATAATTGCTCAGTTGCAATTGGGGACACTAAATATTCAACTGATTATTCAAATTAATTTTCAACTAAATTACTGATCTGCCCACATTGACACTATATGGGAATTGAAATGAGCTGGATGACATTACCGTTTTATCCAGAGCGGATATATAGCTCACCTCAAATTCTGTTGTATTATTTTCCTGTTTGACACTGTGAAGCTGCTTTGAAACATTGTAAAAAGTGCTATATAAATAAAGGTGACTTGTCTTGTCTTGTAATCATTCTCGTCATCAAAGAGCACTTGGGTTGAATTTGTTTACTAAACGGAGAACTTGTTCGTGCATTGATTTTTACTTTACTATTTCTCTCAAACAAGATGACCGTGTTGGCAAGTACTCCGTGTATACTTATATTCTTTTATATACACCGGCAAAGATCATTTACACTCATCTTCTTCTTCTTCTAGTTCCAGCGTGTGTACTGTTGAGTTCTGCTGAAAACTATGCGCCGCTCAACATACGTCACTTACTCTGTCGCTCTGATTGTTTGTAAGTCTATCCAGTTGTGTGCAGAGTCATTTTCTTTCCTGGTTCAGTTAATACACGCCACATAATCACAGCCCAATGGAGCGGCATCAGACTCATATTCTGATAAGAATCTGAGTATGAAGACGTCAGGCTAGAAGATACGGATTGTAGCCTACTAGAGTATAAAACGTATTATTTAATTAATTATAAATCACCAATGGAGAGTCTCCATGAACTGCATATTCAAGAATGTGTGTGTGTGTGTGTGTGTGTGTGTGTGTGAGAGAGAGAGAGTTGAAAAATACAGTAACAAACCCCTGCTAATACTGTTTTTTTAAAATTAAAAAATAAAGATAAATAACTTTTACTCCTTTAAACTTTAAATCTGATATTTTGTATCAGTAATCTGGTGTATTTTGTAGGCAAGTTAAAGCTAGATTTAGACTCTTAAAATGTACTATAAAGGAAATTTTTTAATAATAATAATAATAATAATAATAATAATAATAATAATAATAATAATTGCATATTTAAATCAGTTTCATGTCACAGGTAGTTTAAGATTTGATTTATATTAAAAAAATGACTGTGAGGGAATACAATTTTTTATGTTTTAAAAGCTATTACAATAATGGAAATATGACTATGAAATATGAAATATGTTTTTGGTGAGCTCAGAATGTAAAACATTTCTTGTTATTACATTTAGAGGAAATTATTACATTATGATGATTTTATTACAATAATAATGTAATACTAAATGATGTGAAGTTTTATTATGTGCAGTTATTACATTATTAAGAGTTGCTACATATACGTGTCAAAGTAAAATCCTCATGGATGCCAGGACCCAAGGTTTCCCAGCAGAACATTCCTTAAAGCATCACACTGCCTCCACCGGCTTGCCTTCTTCCCATAGTGTATCCTGGGGCCATGTGTTCCCCAGGTAAGCAACGCACACACACCTGGTCAACCATGTGATGTAAAAGAAAACGTGATCAGATCAGGCCACCTTCTTCCATTGCTCCGTGGTCCAGTTCTTATACTCACATGCCCACTGTTGGCACTTTCAGAAGTAGATAGGGGTCAGCATGGGCACCCTGAATGGTCTATGGTTTTGCAGCTCCATACGCAACCAACTGCAATGCCCTGTGTATTCTGACACCTTTCTATCAGAACCAGCATTAACTTCTTGAGCATTTTCAGCTATAGTAGCTTTGTCCGTGTGATCAGACCACACAGGCCAGCCTTCGTTCCCTATGTGCATCAAAGACCCTGTAGCCGGTTCAGCACTGTTTCTTCCTTAGACCACTTTTGATAGATACTGACCACTGCAGACTGGAAAAAACCCACAAGAGCTGCAGTTTTGGAGATGCTCTTAGTCATCTAGCCATTTAGGCCCTTGTCAAACTAACTCAAATCCTTACTCTTGCCCATTTTTCCTTCTTCTAACACATCAACTTTAAAGACAAAATTTTCAATTGCTGCCTAATATATCCCACCAACTAACAGATGCTGTGATGAATAGATAATCAGTGTTATTCACTTCACCTGTCAATGGTCATAACAGATTATGGACAAGTAAAGCTATACACCGATCAGGCATAACATTATGCCTGAAAGAGACTCATGGTGGTCTGAATCTTCAGTGTGTTTAGTTTTATTAGTGGCCCGATGGGGGCAGTGTGGGCTTGCTTTTTGCTTTTTGTAAAACGTCTAAAACATTTCCAATGCTTTAAATACTATATTTATTTGACTAATATTTTAAAGCATAATTTTACGTAAAGGTTATATAGCAAATGTATAGTATCAATGAATTATGTCATTCAGCTGATTCTGTGTCCCTATTTGTGTTTGGCAAATCATTAAAGATACACTGTTAAAGATAAGTGACAAAATAACATGTGGGAGGAACATATTTATTTATAATTATAGTTGTTGTTTATAGTGTAAGTAAGTTATTATGTGTGTGTGTGTGTGTGTGTGTGTGTGTGTGTGTGCATGTTTTTGTGACATATGAGGACGCAAATGTATATTTGTGACATAGGTTTGACGTAGGTATTACAAGGAGAGGGTGACTTATGAGAGGGTGAGGCCATGTCCTCACTTTTCAAAATCCTTATAAATCATACAGATATAAATCATGATTTTTTTTAGAAAGTAAAAATGCAGAATGTTTCCTGTGATGGGTAGGTTCAGGGGCAGGGGCAGTGTAAGGGGATAGAAAATACGGTTTGTACGGTATACAAACCATTACGCCTATGGAATGTCCCCATATGTCACAAAAACAAACGTGTGTGTGTGTGTGTGTGTGTGTGTGTGTGTGTGTGTGTGTGTGTGTGTGTGTGTGTGTTTCTGTCCCTATAAAAACAGAAGCTCCATGACCAGTAGGTGGTGCTCATGGAGTTTCTAAAACAGTGTATTACTGTTCAGTCCCACAAAAAATCCATTCCACACTTTGCAGAAATGCAAGTCTGACTGAGAAAACTGGATTATAGAGTTATTAGGGGGTTATTGCAGTAGCCCTGTTTGTAGTTGAATTAAAAGGGCAAATTAGGTGTGGGTGATAACGAGATGTTTAGACAAGTTCATTCAATCGTTTATTTATTCTATAATGTACTACCTCATCTGCACAATATCTTTATTTGGAACCCAAATGCAGGGTTATTATTAACTAAATTATTATTAAACCATTATGAATTATCAACAACTAAAACTAAAACCATAAAAATGTTTTCATGCATAAAATTAACTGGAAAAAAAAGTTTACAGAAGACTACCATATCCATTCACATGGATAATAAAGATCAATAAACTATGTCATGTTTTTGTTAATTGAATACAACATTTTGGCTATTTCTACCAGAAAGACTTGGGAGAATAAATCCTGTGACAGTTATGTTATTAACAACCTAGCAGCAAACACTTTGGCATAGGCCCCGTCCGTAGCTCGCAATCTGAGGGCTTGGACTCTATCCTGCCTGAAGAGAAGGCAGAGGCGCAGCTGACCACCCCGTGAGGTTTGGAAGAGACCATCCTGGTGGTGGTGGTGGGGTGGATGTAGGGAAGGATTTGACTTGGAGGTGGTGGGGATAATGGCGGTGAATTGGATCGTCAGCATCTGCGAACTCAGACATGAGTAAGTACCGAGCTTTTATACCCATGTATTAGAATGCGATTGGATAGATAAAAAAGTTGAAGTGATGTAACAATTAAGTCTTCCCGGCAGAATTTATGCTAAAGTGTTCATATACAACAGCTCAATAAACAAGCACAGCAGTGGTGTTTCATTCCTGAATGAATCATCATTTTTTAACTGATCGGCATTCCACTACTTTAAAATCACCCGAGAATGTGGCTGCGTCTGAAATTGCACACTTTCATCAGTATTTAACAAGTATGTTCTAGTATGAATGTGTGTTTAGTAGGAATGTAATCTGGACGTACTACATTCGGCATGTTTTCATTATAATGTGACCTACCAGCATCAGTTGCATCACTTAACTGCCATTCACAAACCCTCTCCTGTGGCCTCATGGGATAGTAAAGTGACTTTCGGATGCACTTGCACACTTCAGAATCTCACTCTAAGTTGTAGGCCAGACATTTTTTTAAATACCTTCTCTTGAGTAGACCTACTGTGATTTTTTTCACCGTTCTGGAGAGCAACAGTCCAGCAGTTTTTCTTCAACCCTAATCAAACACACCTGAACAAGCTCCACTCTAAAAAATGCTGGGTTATAAACAACCCAAGTTTAGTTGAATATGGACAAACCCAGAAATTGGGTTGTTTGAATGGGTCCATTCACTGGATTCAAACAACCCAATTTCTGGGTTCATCTGGGTCCATATTCAACCCAACTTGGGGTGTTTATAACCCAGCATTTTTTAGAATTTAATCAACCAATGAAGGGTTACTTTAGAAAGCTACAGACAGGTGTTTCATCAGGGTTGGAGCTGAACTCTTCTGGACTGAGGCTCTCCAAGACGGAAGTTCTCCACTCCTGGTCTAGGTTAAAATCCTTGTGAACCAGAAGTAGCAACTGAGTTTTCTTCAGTGCTGTGAGAAGAGAAATTGAATATTGAAAAGAGGGCAGGGCTTTACTTTAGCAGACCTCCTCTCCATTTCTCACTCATACCAGACAAACGGTTCGAGGGGAGTAAGGAAATTCAAACCCAAGCCAACAAACTGACGTCATCGGAAAAGTAACTATACAGATTTTCATTAAAGATTACCTTGACAAAAAACATGATTTTCTGCTTATTAATTGGCATGGTTTAATTGTTAACCCTCAGACCTGTAATGTGTGACAAAGTAAATAAGGTTGATTTCAGGACTTTATAGTCGACCCGATATAGTCTGGCTGAGTAACCCACCCAAAATAAACTTGAATTTGGTTACATGTTGTTTTTGCCAAAAGAATTTATACAATATGTATGATATCATGCATATTAGCAAAGTCAACAGTGATTAAAAGGTGTTTGGTTTCATTTATTTGACATGTTTTATGTTAGACATCTCTTCAATTTTCACTGACAGCCCAAATTGTGCCTTGTTTTCTTCTAGACGTTAGGGCTGTGTTTGGAAGGCTATTAGATGTCTTTTAAATACAAACTTTCTTGCTGGGAAAATAGTGTTTTAAAAATATTTGATTTGGCATTTGTTGTAGCCACTAAGGACTCTGAAGGAAATGAATATCATCAGTTTGACATAAGAAACACAAATACACATGCAAACCTAAAATCAACAGCAACAAAATAGCTTGACCCTAATTTGGATTTGGCGTGAAGTTTATTTTTCCCTGAGGCATTAATTTCTGTTTCCAGATGAGTAGATATCAGACATTCTTCCAGCTTAACAACAGAGTAGTCAAACATAGACAATGTCGATGTCGGTCAGTCGAGGAACAGATGATTTCCTCCTTGGTTGTGCCAGCTGCTGTCGATGTCATGCTGTGTGTGTGAGCGTGCGGGTGTGTGTGGGTGGGTGTGGGGCACAAACACTGATTGCATCATGTCATACTCGACCTTAATTTTTAACTGTGTATGGAATGACATTACCAAAAAATTGTTAATACTAAAAATAATAATTACAATTGGCAATAAACAATTAAGAAATGTATTTATTAAATTAAAATGATTTGCTTTATTTAGTTTATTCATTAATTGGTTTGTGTATTTTTTGTTGTCTAACCGATAAAAGTACATTATATATATATATGTTATAAATACTGTTTGTTTGAACTTTCTATTCTTTCTATTTCTATTCTTTTACACAACTTTTTTCAACATTGATAATAATCATAAATGTTTCTTAATCAGCAAATCATCATATTAGAATGATTTGTAAAGGATTATGTGACTAAAGACTGGAGTAATGATGCTCAAAATTCAGCTTTGCATCCCATGAATACATTTTATTTTTATTAATATTTCACAATATTACAGTTTTATATTTATATACCTATCATCCTAATATTGTGTTGGTCCCCTTTTTATGGCCAAAACAACCTAAGCTGTTAAGGCATGGACTGCACTAGACCCCCGAAAGTGTGCTGTGGTATCTGGCACCAAGATGTTAGCAGCATACCCTTTAAGTCCTGTAAGTTGAGAGGGGGGGCCTCCATGGGTCAGACTTGTTTGTTCAGCACATCCCATAGATGGATTGAGATCTGGGGAATTTGGAGGCCAAATCAACATTCTGTGCTCCTCAAACTCAACTCATTGCTGTGCTCCTCAAACCATTCCTGAACCATTTCTGCTTTGTGGCAGAGTGCATTATCCTCCTGAAAGAGGCCACAGCCACCAGGGAGTACCGTTTCCATGAAAGGGTGTACATGGTCTGCAGCAATGCTTAGGTAGGTGGTTTGTGTCAAAGTAACATCCACTCTGATGTCAGGACCCAAGGTTTCCCAGCAGAACATTGCCCAAAGCATCACACTGCCTCTGCCGACTTGCCTTCTTCCCATAGTGTATCCTGGTGCCATGTGTTCCTCAGGTAAGCAAGCCTTAACATGACACATTTAAACTGTTGCCGGTTAAAATAAACATAATGTATTTTAAAATTTTCAAATATTGTATATATATTATAATGTACTAAGATTTCTGTAATGGGTAGGTTTACATAAAAACATAAAAGTAATGAAATAACAGACAAATACAAGCTGTCAGGCTTGCCGACACATTCTCCTCTGCTGTCAATGTGTATTGTAGTAATATTACAGGACTGTCAGTTGTTAGATAATCATCTGAAAAAAGCCATACATTTTTGTATAATGTCTGCATTTGATGTCTTACAGCTGCTCTAAATATATACCATGCACATCCATCTCAAACACAGAAAAGTTAAACTGACCTGATCAGGGAATCTCTGATTCAGTTATGGATAAATATATATAGTGAAAAAGACACTCAAAAGACTGAAAGAGAAGTGAAGAGACGTGAATAGGACAGTTATCTTATACATACAGTGCTTTAGGGGTTGAAAGGGCTGCTGTCAAAATAGAAGCAGCGTTTTAACTTGAGTAGCATTTTCACTCCATCCAATGACCTACAAAAGAAATGTACATGTGAACTCAAAGATTCTCTACGTGGAAAATGCTTTTGTAGAAACAGTAATACTGCTACAGATAACTGATTGAATAATCTAACAGCAACAATTTCAAATTTAAGCCTAACCAAACTTTTAGTGTTTTATTAAAGTGGACATGAAACGGAAGCTTTTCTGTAAATTGTAAATTCATAAAAAGGTCAATTCACAAGAAAACAAAACAAAACAAAACAAAAAACAAAAAAACAATATGAAAAGAGAAATACATCTCTTTTAGATATGACTTATTGCTGACCATGTTGCGAATGACTGCACCACAGCTGCACTTAATAAGAAAGAAGCCATATCGTAATAATATATTATAATCTATAATTAGGCATCATTTCACTGCTGTAGGACATATGAGCTAACTCTTGTATAATACAACAAAGACCATTTTTAATTAATCATAACTAAACATAACTTCAATGATCCAAAAACATTTTTAAAACTCAAACATCTATTTAAAAAATAAAAAATAAAAAATAAAATAAAATAACAGAATTGAAATAACGGAATTTGTCATTTCACAGTTTGTAATTCAAAATTAAAAAAAAGTGCACATATCTGGCAAACTGAACTCAAGTTTTATCTCAAGTTTAATTTGTTCTTTAAGGAAAAGTGACAATCAGGCCTGAGGTGTTGAGGCATGAGGAACTATTAAAAGGGCTGTGACAAGAGTTTGTTCTCTCATTGAGCAGATGTTTTCGCACATGAAGGATGTGTTTTATCAAGTTTGGATAAGAATGGCTATTGGATGAGCAGTAATTAAGTCCTTCTTTGTTATCCATTTTGTAATTTAGTCAAGGTAAAACACTCATTAGATACCAGGTTTTAGTACATTTCCATTAGTTTTTGACATTACATCCAGGCCACTGTGGGTGTAGGGTTGGTCTTCATAGGTGGATGTCATGCAATCTCAGGACACACACATCAAGTGTGAGTGAATAGAATAAGAGACTATGGCATACTGGTGCATTATACTAACTATAAGCAACTATGTATCGACTAGTAATTAGAGTATTATTCAGATATTGACAGTAATTAATTAACTTGAGCATGCACAAACTTTTTGAGTATCTGTACTTTACTTGAGTATTAATTTTTCTGGAAACTTACGACTTTAACACATTTTAACACATTACATTTGAAAGACAAATATCATACTTTTATTTATTTATTTATTTATTTATTTATTTATTTATTTATTTATTTATTTATTTATTTATTTATTTATTTATTTATTTATTTATTTATTTATTTTGCAGACAGCCTTAGTAATCATTCTTGTAGGGTCATGTGAAGTTTCCAAACATTTTTTGAACACTTATCCATTTATAGCAAAATGGAAGACGACACAGCACAGTGTGTGCACCCTTGGTCATACTTACAAAGTATATGTTTCAGTTTTCTGAAAAGATTAAAGATTAGTTTAGTTGGCATACACTTGATTCATATCTCATAAGATGTTCAAAAATGTAAATGTTTGGGAGAAAGAGATGAGTAAACAGTTGGGAGAATATCAGATGTGTATCAGAGTATAGGATCCATGCATTCGGCCTTAACGTGAAAGCAGCTTTGTAAAGAGCTTTGTAACTTTAGTACTGAAATTAGTTTAAGGCCTTATGCTAGCATGTCGGTTGAAGCATCACTGACTGGCTTAAACCACTATGAGGGCTTAATGCGCATTTATACAATGCAACAATAATAAGATAATGCATTGACATTTACTTTTGATATTTAAGTACTTTTAAAACAAATAATTCTGTACTTTTACTTAAGTAAAATCTGTTTTTAGAACTTTCCCTTGTAACTTGTAAGAGTAATATTTGGCCGTTACTTTTAAATGGACTGCACTTTTACTCAAGTAATAGAGTTGTGTACTTTGTCCACCTCTGGTATTAGTAGGCCTTCATTGTTATCTGCTGACACTTTATTTTGATTGTCCCCCAACAGACATTTAACTTTGCAAGTACATGTCAAATTACTCTACTGACCATTAACCCTAACATGACAGTCTATTAATAGTCTAATGAGAGTTAGTTGACATGTACTTGCAAAATAATGAGAGTTCGTTGACTTGTAGTTGCAAAGTTAATTGGTAAAATGTCTAATGTGGACTATCGAAATAATGTGTAAATGAACTTTCACATTACGGCCCGCTTGTGAATGCAAACCCAGTTCATTTGAAATCTCAATTTTTTCTTCAAACAATCTGGGAAACCATTTTACAGACACATTTCATCCAAAGTGACTTTCAGTACACTAATTGAATTAAAGCAGTGTGGGATTTGGTGCCATGCTCCAGTACACATTAGTGATAGAGAGGATTTTGATTGCTTACCTGAGATTGAACCAGCAATGTTTATGTCAGCAGCTTAAAATCTGAGGGTTTAGGGCAAAACAGTGAGCACACGCTCCCACAGTCACTGAGGATGCTTTCTGTTTTCTAGGTCAGCTCATCTAAAGCCTGAAGGTACCACAAACTAGTTGCTTCATGCTTTGTGCTATGGCAACACACAAAACAAAGTAGTTCAATTTAATTATATGTCGATTTAATTTGTACATGGCACTCTGCCAGTTGCCTGCTTCTGTTGTTTTGGTTTGGTTATAATAATTGCAGTTGCTGGTCATGTGTTTTTTTGCATATTTTCTTCTAGCTATACTGTGACTATTCAAGACCTTAAAAACACAACTGAAATAGGAGATGTGTACTGTATATTCACAATGCAGAATGTTCTTTTAAATGCATGTTGACAATGTATTAGCCTATTAATCCATTCACTAGCGAGAAAAATAACAGGTCATATTTTGTCATACGTTAAATCAAAGCTTTTACACAAATCCAAATATCAAAATGGTTATTGTAATTCAAAAATTAGATTATACATATAGTTTATGCATTTCCTAGTTTATGTTAAGCTTATGCCTCTACCCTGAGAAACTGACATTTAATTCAAGATAGAATGTAAAATGAGGTAGATGCAACCAGAGATGTGACTTGAATATTTTGCTCTTTTTAATCTTGACTTTTCATCTAAACATCACATTTGTGAGATGTATTAATTTGGGACAGTATTGAGGTTAAAGGTGTCATGAACTGACTTTTTAAAAAATATGTATACTGTTGTCTGAGGTCAACCAATGATGTTCTTGTGGACTTTACAATCAAAAACATCATAATAAGTAATAGGCTATTTTCTACACTGGTTTTGAGGCTCTCTCCAAAACGCTGGGTTCGGATGGGCGTACAGCACTGGAGACTTGGAAGTAAACGTCCACGGCTAGGATTGGATAAGATTTGCATATTTAATGAGCTTAAGCTCCGCTGTCATTCCACATGACGGAGAGGAGAGAATGAGGGAGAAGCAACAAGCAGAATGATTTTCTCAATCACAGGGCTCGTAAACGTCTTTATCAAACAAACAAGATTTATTTCTCATTGACACGTGATTGATTGGACTATTATTTTTTTATTACACATAGCCTGCAAGATTGGATAAAATAAGCGCGAACCATGTGCACACACATACACGTGCACACGCACCACCCTTCAGATGTCGACTTGAGAGAGAACAGCAGAACAAGAACGGAATATAATGAGATTCATCGGCCTGCCGGGCTTTGTGAGCCCTGGCCCATACGTGTCTGAGTCCAGTGTGCTAAAGGTATTCTCCGTTAGAAACGTACACATAAGCAAAACGATCTATAACAATGCAGTACTATTACATATAAAAACACATTTTACTCACATACGTGTGTTGCACCATTCCTGTCGGATCCAAATCCAGCATCGGAGATGTGTTTACAAACGATCCTGCAGTAAACTGAAGTGAACATGTCTTCCCCATGTGAGCTGGAACTTCATTAAAAATAAAGTTCAACCACTCATTCCTAGGATCAGAAGGAAGCTTATGCAGCGACTGTGTTCTTCCACAACCAGGAATAGCGCAATATCTTAATCTTCCTTGGCATGAAATTGCTGTAGACCAGCTAGCACGAGCCCTCCATGAGTCGGTGGGCGAGGCTACTGGATTAGACGCTTTAGATTCTGTAGAGGCGGTGTTTCATCACGCACTGACGTCAGTATAAAGCACAGGACCGTTTGCTGAGCCTGGTGTCTATAAAAGCTTTTCAAGGAAATGTTCAGCTCTGAAACTTACAGGATATTCTTATATTACCATGACCTTTTATATATCAAAAGCTCAAGGGAATGTTGATTCCTCAATTCATCACCCCTTTAAACAATAAAAAGTGTATGCTGTCAAAAGGATTTTGTGAACTGTTTGTTAATAAGGATTTGTAGACAGTAATTCATGCTCGATAACAAATACTAGTTTTACTTTGAAATGAAAAGCTTTTATTATTAATATATTTATTATTAATGAATAATATAAATAATGAATAAAGTTTTGTAGTATGTAACCATATATAATGCTCATAAGTATGATGATTATTTTTTTCATTTATTTATATATATATATATATATATATATATATATATATATATATATATATATATATATATATATATATATATATATAGTACTCTTATTCATTATTATCATTTAATATTACATTTTGAACTTCTTCATTGTTGATCATAATCTATAGAACATTCCAGTGTAGTCTTTAAATCTTAATTCATGGTCTATGAAGTCAATTAGGCCTGTATGTAATTTATATATATAAATTATATTGTTCTCAGATCAGATTGATCTATTTGCCTGGGATCTGCATCTGAATTGTCTTTCATTGTTCAACTGAATTGGCATATTTGCTTTATAATGTTACATTAAAAACAGTTTAACATATATATAAAAAACAACTAAAAACGACATTCTGTGAAAAAATAAATATTCTGCGAAAATTCTGATGCATTTAGAAGGCAATTTGCTAACTATGGGCTTTTATTTTCCTTAAAGGGATCCCCTGGTGTTGAGACTTGTATGGCTTAATATAACATAAATGATGTCTCTTACTGAATTATGTAGTAGAAAACCCATGAAAGATCTACGTTATTTAAAAAATCGATTTTATATTTGGACCAAGGGCGGCGCCATTTTGTTTGCGTTCTAGGTTGATGACGTAGAATGGTTGAACTCCTCAATCAGCTAGCGTTACCCGTAGCTATTTTTTACCACAACGCAACTCGAAAATTGTTTCAGAGTTAAACAAAACCAATGAATTGCTTTGTAATTGTACTTAAAACACACTCAAACATACATGTGCACACAAACTCACCTACACAAGTCACAAACAGATCGGCGGGCAGGCACACACACCTGACAGACGTTGTCTCAATCGAGATGTTGGGCTGCTCAGTCTCCACGACGGGCTGAATCCGAAATCGACCCCCTATACCTTGAAATAGGGCATTATTTGAAGGGACGGCCATTTGTAGTGTTGTCCGACACCATAGGGACATGTTCGAGTGCAGTCATTCAGTCTCACGTTGCACCGCAATAACGAGTGTAAAGCCGATTTACAAACAGCTGTCCGACTTCACGCACTCGATCGTCTTCATTCACTCCTTCAAGTTGTATTAGTGAACAAAAGTAGCGAATGTTATTTGTGTCAAAAGTGAAAGTTTAAAGATTGAGGTTAATTCACTGAGCTTGTGCTCAAACTTTAATGCACAAACCAATCCCATGCATCATCACCAAAACATCCTGCCTCTCTTCCTCACGTTACCTTATCCCATCATCCTACCTAGATATTTCCCTCTGCTGGATACATTAGGCATTACAGTTAATCTACTGCATATCAACAGTCTATGATATCAACACAGGGAATAGTGATTGAGGGTTATGTATGCGCGCACGCAGTGCGTGTGTGTGTGTGTGTTCGCGCCGATCTGTTGGGGTGTGTGTGTGTGTGTGTGTGTGTGTTCGCGCCGATCTGTTGGGGTGTGTGTGAGTCTGTGTGAGAGAGAGAGTTTGTGTGCACATGTATGTTTGGGTGCATGAAGTCGGTAACGCCAGCTGATTGAGGAGTTCAACCATTCTACGTCATCAACCTAGAACGCAAACAAAATGGCGCCGCCCTTGGTCCAAATATAAAATCGATTTTTTAAATAACGTAGATCTTTCATGAGTTTTCTACTACATAATTCAGTAAGAGACATCATTTATGTTATATTAAGCCATACAAGTCTCAACACCAGGGGATCCCTTTAATACTATATGATATGATATGATGCATCATCATCCTTTACATGCTAAAGGCATATTTAAATTGTATGCTACAATTTAGTATATAACTGTTCTAAAATATAGAATCTTCCCCTACATTTTATGATATATAGGCTATTCCCTGCAACGGAGTCTATAATCATGGCTTTGCTACAACACTATGCACAACCAGTCTACCAGTTACAGGAACACTAAACACATTTAAATGCATAAATTAGAGAAACAAAAAGTAACGATGAAAGAACAGAGGCTAAAGGGTGAAATAAAAAAGACAAAATGAGCCTCTTATCCTCTTCCTAATCGTCATTTCAATTTTCTCATGCTTCAGGCTCCCTGTGGTGTTTTTTTATTCTCATTCGATTGCCCTTTTTCCTCGCTACCAAAATTAGAGCGTTCTCTCTAGTTCATGTCTTTAAGGTCAGGCCTCACAAGTGTAGACACTTTGCGCAGGGGAACGATGTTCGGGGAGATAATGCATGTGCGTGTTTGAGTGTGTGTATTCTAGGCTTTTGGGCATGTTAGACATGAATCCAATTTGATGTGTAATTTTGTATTCTGATAATTTAATTAAGAATGGCCATGTCACATTATGTCTTACCGATGGAGGAGAGATAACAACATGATGGGTGAGAGAAAAGGATCATAAGTGAGGGGTAAGGAGAGAGAATAGGAGTATATTTGGGCTGAAAAAAAAAGGGATACATCGAGAAGAGAATCAAGAAAGTTAGAGGTGTGGCCATTTCCTCAGGCAGTGGATCAGTTATTGGCTGATACACCCGCATGTGGCCATCTCCTGGGGCTCAGCTGTGTGTGTGTGCTTGCTTGCAAGAAGACCTCTGACCACAGCCTCGGGTTAAATCTGAGACGAGCGGAGATAATTAATAGGAGAGTTATTGTGACGACTCCCTGTGCTTTTGTCCAGACATGTTGTTGAAAAATACATCGTGCTTGTGACTGTTTCAAATTCCTCACACCGACTTATCTCTCAAAGCATATTTTTTAAATAAGTCAGGAACATTCGTGCAGATCTCAAATGGGTCATTTAAGACTGTAAAGCATTACTGTGACAACACACGGCTTAACCACAATGTGGCGCATAGCTTGTATCCTCGCACAGCTCTTTTAAAGACAGAAAATAGAGCATCCATGTTTGTTTTTATCCACCTCATTGGATCTCAAGACTAATTAGTGGATTTTTAGTCCCAGAGATCCTGCAGTCAGAGTAAAAGTTAAAGTCGGCATGAAACAGAAGTTGTGTTTGTCTTTTCTATTCTATTGTATATTCATAGTTATCCAAGTTCCATAAGTTTTCAACTTTGGCTATCAGGCTTGCCATTTGCAGTCAGGCAAGGAAATGAAAATATAAACATTAAGTTGGATACATTCTGCTTCCGGTAGTGACCTTGCCCGGTGTTTGTATACTTTATTACAGATAAAGTAGATTAGATTAGATTAAAGTAGAGGAAAAGTCCCCTCCAATAATTATACTGCCAAATTCATGTCATTCCTAACTAAGTGTGAAGCAACAAGAAATGTTTCACGGTTTTTACATTTTAGGAATACAAATATAAGTGCATATTTTAAAGCAGCACTAGGTAACTTTTCAACCTTCATAATATATTTTTATATATTGTATATTTATTGACTCTTGTGATGATAAATCGACTTACAATATGTTGAATGACACGTCTGCCATAGCCTGATGGGGTCTGTATCGTTTTTAATCGTACTTTTAAACTTCGGGTTTCGGGTAGTAACCCGAGAACAAAAAGAACTACAAAATTCGACTGCTTTACGGCATATACGTCACTTCCACCAACACCCACACTTCCTTACATTCGGACGTGCGAGCCCAACTTTGTTCGTCGGATAATATAGTCATGTCCGAAGCAGCAGAGACAAATAAGAAAGAAAAGGTTTTGTTGGAGGAAAGCAATAAGAGGAAACGAAAAAATTATGGGATTAAAGGCAGGACAAGGATCAACATTGGACCAGCGTTTGCTCGTCGGCGTGAGGCGAAACTCACTCAAACATTGAACTGAAGTATCATATAGATTCTGTAAAACGGTAACCAATAGACTACTATAATGACGCTGGCTTGTAAACGTGAGCATCGTGATTATTTGGCGTTTGAAAAAAATAAAACCCATGAAATTATATTCATATGACATGCTGAAACATATGCCACTGACTGTAACGTTACCTGGGATGAAGACATTTCACACACGCCGCCAGAAGAACACCTTCATGTGAACTTGCATGTGCAGTGTTCAGGGTAACTGTTAGTGCTGCACCAACCCGCAGCGCCACTTTTATGAAGTTATTTGGCCCGCCCCGTACCACTGTATATATTTTTACAACCCGCCCCGCACCCACGACCATTAAATAGACATACGGGGTCCGCGGGTTATGAGACGACCCACGCATCACTAGTTCAGGGCTATCAGGGTTGTCATGTCAACAAATGCACACACGATGGCATCCCCTGTTGTAGGATGACAGAGCTTACGACAGTAGTTGAGGACATTATTTTTTCCAAACTGTAGGGGGACCCCGAGAGCAAAAGTAGCCAAGTGCTGCTTTAATGGACATTAAACCAAATATTATTTGCCAAATTTCCGTTTGAAATGATTCTTTCCCAAATTAGACTTAAAAATGTCCCTACGTCCAAGACATGGTTACGGCCTTGGATTAGATGCAGTATCTAATAGACAGACCTTTTATCTAAGTCCCTTCCTTCAAGACTTTATGTACTGCTTAATACAGTGGCTGTACATACAAGAACCCGATCCTATACTAATAAAATAGTGTCTATATTTGTATACATTTTATAAAAATGAAAATATATCATTACAAATACATGAGAAGAGTTTTTACCTGTAAAAAACAAACGAGCAACATGGCTTTGTGAGCATTCCCAGCTAACACAAATATGTTTTAAGAATGTTTCGCTAATATTCCAAATAAGTTATGAAAACCGTATATTTCTGAATGTTCTCTGACCTTTCAAAACGTCAATTTTTTAAACATATTTTTTATTTTTATGTTTTTTTTTTTTAAATGTGGTTATGCGAATGCTAAAGGAATGTCTCAGGTTACCTGAGGTTCTATGTACAAGCAACCACAATAGCATTCTGTTCTCGTCTCCGGGACCCTCGCAGAGATGGATCAGAAGGCTTAGAGGAAGCTCAGTGTTTTTGGACTTGACCTTATAGAGAATGAATCTCCTGATGGTTGTGGATTATATCCTCCCCTTCTTGAATCTCTTGACCACTATCTCAACAGGGCCGTCCAGGAGGAAATACTTAGCTTTCTCCTTGATCCCTGAGAGGTTTAAAAAGAAGTGCCTCTCCGTAACCAGTTATGCCACCACCTCAGGACAATCATTGTCCCTGGTACAAGTTCTTGAGCGGATCAGCCTGGTATGCCTGCAATACCACCATCCCAACAAGCTACTAGTTGGTTTGGCACAGCTTTGAAAGCAAGGCGGAAAGCTAAAAAAGAAGACACCTCACCCTCTGAAAGATAACCTGCTAGTTGTTCCTCCATAAGGGGGAATCTTCACATACACATGCTTGCCCAGTCCCTTCACATTTGAATAGCTCAAACACTTCAAAGTAAATAATTTACTCTGAAGGTACTTTTTAAGATTTCTCTATCACAGTATGAAGGTCTGGAAGAAAATTGTAGGCTCATGTGTGAAGGATGTTCATGGCCCACTAAGAAGCGGCCAAGATCATCCAAGCAACCACGAGCAACATTTGTTTCTAAAGCAAACTTTGAATGGCATGGGCCATTACATTTAGTTGCTCCACATAGGCAGGGTTGGTGAGAGAACACGACTCAGTCGAAACATCAGTACACAGTTCTCCAACCACATCCAGTAGCTCAGAACCAGTTGGATCCAACAATATGCTTTCAACATGATCATAAGTACCTGCTGAGCACTCTTCTAAATAAAAAAAGATCAATAGAACTTGCCTGAGGAGATCAGGATATATTCCTGAATTCCTCAACCAGCTGAACTTGCGACCCTCATGAGTACAGCTGCCGTGCTACCTCAACATAAGGATTTTCAGGCACAACCATTTCTAGGGTTTACAAAGAATGGTGTGAAAAGGGAAAAACATCCAGTATGCGGCAGTCCTGTGGACAAAAATGCCTTGTTGATGCTAGAGGTCAGAGGAGAATGGGCCGACTGATTCAAGCTAATAGAAGAGCAACTTTGACTGAAATAACCACTCTTTACAACCAAGGTATGCAGCAAAGCATTTGTGAAGCCACAACACGCACAACCTTGAGGCGGATGGGCTACAACAGCAGAAGACCCCACCGGGTACCACTCATCTCCACTACAAATAGGAAAAGTGACTACAATTTGCATGAGCTCACCAAAACTGAACAGTTGAAGACTGGAAAAATGTTGCCTGGTCTGATGAGTCTCAATTTCTGTTGAGACATTCAGATGGTAGAGTCAGAATTTGGCGTAAACAGAATGAGAACATGCCTTGTTACCACTGTGCAGGCTGGTGGAGGTAGTGTAATGGTGTGGGGGATGTTTTCTTGGGACACTTTAGGCCCCTTAGTGCCATTGGGCATTGGGTAAATGCCACAGCCTACCTGAGCATTGTTTCTGACCATGTCCATCCCTTTATGACCATGTACCCAGGGGCGTAGCCATCTTTTCAGAAGTGAGGGGGACAGAAATGTCGTAATGACATTTTTTTTTTGGACCAATATAATTTATCGCATCTCTTGCTTTTAATTGGGCAAGATATCAAATACACTGCTGAACAATAACCATTAATTAATATCTATAATGTTATTCTCCTATTTTTTATGCCAATTTTATGATTGGTTTATATACTACAAACACTTCTGCATTAAGACTTTGCAGATTTTATGCAATGTAAAAAAAAAAAAAGTATTCTAATGTAAACCATGCTGTTCTCTATGTGAAGATATAGTAAAGTGTAATTTATTCCTGTGATCAAAGCTGAATTTATCATCATTACTCCAGTCTTCAGTGTCACATGATCCTTCACTAATCATTCTCATATGAGGATCTGATGATCAACACACATTTATGATTATTATCAGTTATGCTGCTCATGGTGATGCTTAATTTTTGTGGAAACCATCTAAACATTTGTGGTAAAATTAAAAAAGAGCTAAATTAATACTTTTATTGATAAGACATGCATTAAATTGATCACAAGTGATATTTTTAATATTACAAATTAGATAATAATTGATTTAATAAATGCAAATAAATGCTGTCCATTGAACTTTCTATTCAAAAAAATTATATTCAAAAATTCTATAGAATCCTGAAAAATAACATGTAGGCTATCATGGTTTCCACAACATTTTTAAGCAGCACAACTGTTTTCAACACAGATAATAATCATAAATGTTTCTTGATTATGAAATCCTCATATGAGAATAATTAGTGAAGGATCATGTGACACAGACTGGAGTAATGATGATAAATACAGCTTTGATCACAGGAATAAATTACTATATATTCACATAGGAAAAAAGCTGTTTTAATTTGTAATAATGTTTCAAAATATTACTTTTTTAACTATTTTTCATTACATAATGCAGCCTTGGTGAGCAGAAGATACTAAACATTAATCACATGATAGCCTACTTTATTGTCAATAAATAGCCTACATCGAGATGACTTGAAAAACACACATAAAGCATATATTGTCGCAAACGTCTGATTTTCGTCGTCACGTTTAATCTCTCATAACGATTGTTTTCCTTCAGCAGCGTGACTGGGTATTACGAATCCACTATTGGACTTTCTATGTGAGCGCCCTCCTCATATTAGGAATCGAAAAAAATTACAGGTCACGCATAGATTATTTTTTGTCTCTGAATTTAAATCTTGATGTATTCACATTGGTTTCTATGTAAATACACTTGCCCGTGACCTCAAGAAGCGCGCTATAAACCGAGGTTAGAGAAGGCTGTTTTTAGTGTCCCTGTTAACTTGGCCGTCGCCGCGCAGGGTAACGCCGGATCGAATCCCGCTCGGAGCGGGTCGACTAGGATCGGTGAGACCCAGTAAAAGTGCGGGGGACGAAAATACATTTTATTAAAAGTGAGGGGGACATGTCCCCCGCGTCCCCCGCGTAATCTACGCCCATGCATGTACCCATCCTCTAATGGCTACTTCCAGCAGGATAATGCACCATGTCACAAAGCTTGAATCATTTCAAATTGGTTTCTTGAACATGACAATGAGTTCACTGTACTAAAATGGCCCCCACAGTCACCAGATCTCAACCCAATAGAGCATCTTTGGGATGTGGTGGAAGGGGAGTTTCGTGCCCTGGATGTGCATCCCACAAATCTCCATCAACTGCAAGATGCTATTCTATCAATATGGGCCAACATTTCTAAAGAATGCTTTCAGCACCTTGTTGAATCAATGCCATTTAGAATTAAGGCAGTTCTGAAGGCGAAAGGGGGTCAAACACAGTATTAGTATGGTGTTTCTAATAATCTTTTAGGTGAGTGTATATATATATATTCTGTGGGAGCCTCAGAACCCAAAACTATTTTAAGTCAAATTTTATAATACGCCATAAACACACTTTATTGTGTATTAAATGCACCCCCCCCAGGCACGTCCTACCCAAGAAGAGCATGTCATACACGGCATAAAGTGTGCATCATGTGCACATGAAAAACTGCATACCATATGCACAGTAAAACCATTTTGCCATATAAGTTCCACGACATTGCATACTCGCACTATTGATACGTATTCTTATGTGATCGTGTTAGCTTGTTCATGTATATTGGAGGAGGCGTCTTATGCTTTACAAAAATAGCTTGCTATTTCTACATAATGCAACAACAGACACCTAAACCTACCCCATCCTTAAACTGGTTTGGGGAAAAAAACTTAAATTATGTATTGGTTTAAATGCAGTAAATCATTGCACCACAGGCTGCAGAGAGGACGTCTTGAAAAAAGAAACACTGAACAAAATAAAAATAGAAGACATTTCCATTTCCTTTTCAAAGATTGCTGGGAAATCAAAAAGATAAAGGTCAAATACAAGCAGTGAAGTAAAAGTAGCATGAACGATGTAAATGTCTGTTGCGGAAGTCACTAAAAGGCTCTTTTGTAATAGCAAGACATGGCTGTGTGTGTAATGTGTCACAACGTTCAGTCAGGCAAAATCACGTACGCGCAGAGCCATGGGAGACAAAGGAAGGTTTTCGCTTACTGTTAGCAAAGAGTCATTCAGCTGATAAAGACAAAAAGAAATACATGAAAAATGCATGAATGAAATCTCCCTCTCCTTTTCTCCCTCTCGCTTGTTCCCTGAATCACTGTTGGATTAAATGAAAGAGGGATCTAAGATGAGAGTGCGTGAGAGAGGCAAAAGCTTTATTTATTCATTGTCTTAAGTGGTTGAGTGGGTGAACCTAGTGTAAAACCCCTCTGGCACAACCCCATACACACACACACACACACACACACACACACACACACACACACACACACACACACACACACACACACACACACACACACACACACACACACACACACACACACACACACACACACACACACACACACACACACACACACACACACACACACACACACACACACACACACACACACACACACACACACACACACATTCTAACACACACACACACACACTCACACACACACGGACTGGTGTCAAGCGTCCCTCGGGGAGCGGGTCGTTAGAGGTCCGTTTAACATTTGATATGATGCGGTGAAATTGCGGACATCTGGGGTTAGGGGATTTCGACATACTATATGCGCATATGCATATAAAGCCCCCTTAGCTCTTGAAATAAGTGCATTATGTTGTCACTACTCTTTAAATCTAAAACAAAACATGGTTTGCTAATTGGAAAAGGCCAAGGGAGCTAGTGGGGAAGGGTTTGTGCTCTGCTGGTGTATTTAAAGGGATAGTTTACTCAAAAAGAGCATTTTTTCATCATTTACTCACTCATATCATTTAAATTCTGTATGACTTTATTGTATTGTGAAACATATACAAAAACATATATTGCAAAATAAAAGATTTAGCAAAATGTCTCACATTTTAGTGCTGCATAATGTTAAACACACCTAGGCCTAGTTTTGCAGACAGGGCTTAGATTAAGCCAGAAGTAGGCCTTCGTTCAATTAGGACATTTACGCAGGTTTTATAAATGTGCTAGCATTAGCAATGACATATTTTAAGATATTGCTGTACAAGTTGCCTTCAGTTAAAACAGCTCAATAACGCATTTTCTGGGACTAGGCTAAGAGTTTTATTTTTTTTAAATAAAAAAAATGAGCATGGTTAAACATTTAATAAACTCTGCAGTATTCCATTACAAAAAGAAATGGTCAATTTCGATTTCATGCATGGGACTACAGACAGGAACAAATAACAGTTTAAATGGATAGTTCACCCCCCCAAAATAATATTATGTCATCATTTACACCCCCATATTGTACATATAATATGTATGTTTTTCTAAAAAAATAAAATAAAATGTTTTTCTGTGAAACAGAAAAGAAAGTATTTTTAAAAATGTCAGCACTGCATGAAATCTAACACACCTAAAGTTTTATTTAAGATTCCAAGAGCACATGATACATTTTTATTTATTTATATATGAGCATGGGAAATCATTTATAATAAACAATACAGTATTCCATACAAAAGGGTATATTTTGATTTCATGGGGACTAGAGCCAGGGCCAAATAAAGGGATGCTTGACTCAAAAATTAGCATTTTGTCATCATTTACTCATGTCGTTCCAAACCTGTATGCCTTTCTTTTTCTGTGAAACACAAAAGAAGATATCTTAGAAAATGTCTCAAATGTGTGTTTGTCCATACAATGAAAGTCAATAGTGTTTTTGAAACCCTCTGACTTTCATTGTATAGCCACAAACAGTTCTTTAAAATATCTTCTTTTGTGTTCTGCACAAGAAAGAATGTCATACACAACATATTGGGGAGTTTCCATTTTTTGGGTGAACATTCCCTTTAAACGTTTTTTTGAATTTATGTGCTAAATAGTATGTGATATGCTTTTTTCCTGTTGTATTGGTGAGGTTGAGTGTGTTTATGTGATAGGGAATTTGTCTCGGCCTGGTCTTTTCATGAAGCCGGGATGGTGTGTGTTCTGTTAATCCACTGTATGGTGTCCTGCATAAATAATGCTCTGAAGGGTTTTTGTGCATGTGTGTAGGAAGGTGTTTGGTGGGTGTGCTGGCATTGTTCGATGTTTCGAATCTCACAAGGTCGTCTGCTCAACCGTAACGTTCAAGCTGCATCATCGGGTGAAGAGATAGAGTAAACAGCAGAGCTATGGTATAGTGGTCTGCTTTGCTGCTGTGTGACAGGATGAATAGATGGCTCGGCCTGGGTCAGCATTGTGCTTCCTTCATCTGCAGAGTCCTGGTGGCCTCATACACAAAGCTTATCGGAGAGAGGGAATGAAGAAAAAAAGGAATAGAACAAGAATACATGAGAAAAACAGTAACAGATGTATTTAGTGAGAACCTTGCTGTGAACAAACAGCATTGACATTTAAGTGTTCCAAATGCTCTTTTTTTATACCAAAATAAACTTAGTGTTGCTTTTAGTTTGCTTTTACAGCTAAGATGAAGTGCTATACTATGCTAAGACAAGGACCCCCCCCCCCCCCCCCAGGTATGTTGCTTGGTAGAAGATGCTACATTTGCTCCTGCTGAGGGAGAGAGGGGACAGTGGAGCGCCTGACTATATCAAGCTAATGGTGAAGATAGTGTCAACAAGAACATTTACTCACTGTCTCAATGGCATTGCACTTGGAGCTTGTCAAATTGGGCCATGAAGACCTGGTCATTAGAGCAGGTTTTCTAGGGCGTTGTGGTGTGTGTTCACAGCAGCCCTCTCTGCATCTGGTCATCTCTTGTCTTAAGCCAGCAGCTGTCCTTTTTATGATAGGGTCATTAATTATGAAAATGTGAGTATTGAGAAAACTATAAAGAAGTGTTGTCAGATACAAATAAGTAATACTTATCAAGTAATAATAATATTGATAAAGTGTTAAAATCTGACAACTGAAGAACAGTTTTTTACTAAGTTGCCACCATGGACTAGCATTTTATATTATTTTAACAAAAAAATCATGGCCCCCAGAAAATGTAGTTGATGAATATCTGACCATGCAATACAGTATATCAAAAGAAAGAACAGAGCCTCTGCGTAAAAAGCAGAAGTGTAATGCATTCTTTTTTAAATCAACATTTGGATGTGGATACGTTTTATTACAAAAAGCTACATTTTGAGCAAAAAGCTGAGAAAATATATATTTCTTTATTTATGAAAAATTACATCCAGAACAGATTCAGAACGATGATCAAAACACAGATGGATTAGATTGAGTCCTTCAACAACCCCCAGAGTTTGCACAGTTTGGATATATATGCTGTTTAATGTTGCTGTTTAATTGCGTTATTTTACATATGCATCTGCTTACATATACTATCACTCGTTTTTGCTTCTTCTTCACCTGTGTTTTGATTCAGAGATTCTGTACTCTTTCAGAAGTTGTTTTATAGTGCCCTTTACCATATAACAGTGAAAACATGGAAAGCTGTAATTTTCCATCAATGGATGGGAAAGAGTAAAATCTGATCAGCAATAGGTGGCCACATGTAACTGTCTTTGAAGGGTTAGTTCACCCAAAAATGACAATTCTGTCATTAATTACTCTCTCTCATGTTGTTCCAAACCCATAATACCTTTATTCATCTTTGGAACACAAATGAAGATATTTTTGATCATATCCGAGAGTTCTCTGACCCCTCATAGACATCGATGTAATAAACACTTTCAAGGTCCAAAAAGGTTAAAAACATTTTTAAAATAGTCCATGTGCCTACAGTGGTTGAACCTTGATTTTATGAAGCAATGAGAATCTTTTTGCGGGCAGAAAACTAATACAAATAACGACTGTATTCAACAATTTGTCTCCAGTTTGTTGTAAATACAGTGCAGATGCTGTTCACGTGAGCACTATAACACATACGTGGGATGCTGACACAGGAGCAAACCAATGGTGAGCCGCAGTTCTGGAATAGAACCATGCAGAACTCAGAAAGACTGCACTGTATTTACAATGTAAACTGAGTAGGAGACTGTCACATATGAGAAGTAATTGTTGAATAAAGTTATTTTTGTTAGTTATTTTTGTGCACAAAAAGTATTCTTGTCACTTTATAAAATTAAGGTTGAAACACTGTTGTCACATGGACTATTTGAGCAATGTATTTCCTGGGCCTTAAAGGGGTAATTAAATTGCTGTCTATGGAGGGTCCAGAGAGCTCTTGGATTTCATCAAAAATATTTCAAATTGTGTTCCAAAGATGAACTAAGGTCATACGTGTCTGGAACGACATGAGGGACTAATGACAGAATTTTCATTTTTGGGTGAACTAACCCTTTAATAATGAGGCGCTGATTTATTTACTCATCTCATTCTTTCAGAATGCTGATTCATTTAGACAATTATCGTTGTATGGGCTAAAACTGACAACACTGCTTACTATAACAAACTACAGAAAAGCAGTCATTAATTTCCAATTGAGAAGGGTGCGAGAGCTTGTGAGTGGAGTACTGTTACAAATAAATGTGTATGAGGGAATTTTTGGATCCAATTTGAGCTTTGGATGCTTTGAAAAATATAAACGTTTGTGGCTCAAACCACCGTTCGGCAATGCAAGTCCACATAAAATTCAATTTACCAGTTTACTCTAAGCGCACATTCTTGAACAATTAACCTGTGCAAGTTATTCCATAGAAAAATTAGTTTGTCTTTGTTTATGCAAGTCATGCAAAAGCATAAACATGCGGACCTTTTATCCACTGTAAATGAAAAATGTTCAAGTGTTTTATAAAGTGGATTATATTTATTTTCAATTTCCTCAACAAAAGTTTGTTAATAAAACTGAGAGCAGTTTTGGGTCTGAGGACACTTGCTATATTTTTCCTAACACGTCTAAGGTCAAGGTCACTATTTCCACCACAACAAACATCCGAAAGTATAAATAGACTGGACACTATCACTGAGGGAGCTTGTCTCTGGAATACAAGGTCATTTCCACAGTTTCTGTCTGGATAAACAGAACATCGCATTGAGATGCTGAAAGGGTCTTGTTTCTTCAATGATGTATAACGTAATAGAAGAGAATACAACATCACATTGAAGCCAAAATGATCAATTTCGAAACATTAAAACCTGTATTGTAGTGTTGACATTTAAACATTTCCATCACTATAGCACCATCATAATTACTTTTGTTCTGTAACAAGAGGATTGATCTCAAGAAATTGTAAGGGCAATCGCAAACCTTCTGTTTAACAAATGGAAAGTCTATTCTGCGGTACAATGCTACACGACTCAGTCAAGTTACACTTTTGTTATAATACAGTTGATTGACAATGGACAGTAGAAACATTGCAACTCCATGTCATGCCTGATCTGATGACAACTAGCTGGTTAACATAAGCAGTTAAAAATATCAACACCCTTTTAGCTAGAAAATGTTGTTTCTCTACACTGGATTAAGGAATCAGTCGTAATTGTGGATTTGGATTAATATGATAGGATTCTATTATTAAAAAGACAAGGCAGACAAATCTAATGTTATGACTAACAGAGATTTAAAGCTTGTGCCAAAAACAAAACAAAACAAAACAAAACAAAACAAAACAAAACAAAACAAAACAAAACAAAACAAAACAAAACAAAACAAAACAAAACAAAACAAAACAAAACAAAACAAAACAAAAAAACAACTTCAAACAAATACATTTTACTTCATTCATTCATTCATTCATTCATTCATTCATTCATTCATTCATTCATTCATTCATTCATTCATTCATTCATTCATTCATTCATTCATTCATTCATTCATTCATTTCAAAAGCACATGATCTAGGACATACAAACTGTGAGTCAAAGCATTCTGCTTAATTTTGTTTAATTATTATAAACCTCAGAAATCTCCCTCTATCTTTTTTTTACATGCACACACACACAAGGTAGAATATAATATGAGCCATGATCTATTTCAGATAGTCTGCATAACATATGCATAGACTAACTTTAATGATTTTTTAGAAGAACCTATCTTAAAAAAGCTCCACTTTGACGCTGCGCCATGACATTGATGCTATGGGAATGCTTCTGCATGAGTGGGTGTCTGAAGCATGTGCTTTAATCTTAATTTAATCTAGTGTATGGCATCACTGAGACCATAAATAGGTGGATAAAAAATGCCATCAGCTTCTTTGCCTTCAGAAGCCATACAATAACAGGTTTGAGTTACAGTGTGATGCTGTCCCCACTTTATCACGAAGGTGACTCACACAAAATGTGTGTTAGGACTGATACACATGCAGGCATCATTGATAAGCATACACAGGCATTACTGAACAGTTTGAATTAATATCATACAGTTGCCCTAACCCCCATTGCTACGACTCCTAGTCTAACCAAAGACAAGAGTTTAAAATCTGTAGTGATTCATTAAGCGATAATGCATAAATGAAGTAAACAGAAGAAAAGTGATTTATTGTACATAAGTATAAAGTATAAGTAAGTATAAGTATAAAATGATGAATACCAAACAAGGGATAACTCACAATAATAATTATTAAAGAAACATTCAATATAAGAGAATATAAACAAATATTTACCTATTAACCCAAGTGACGCCAAATAAAAGAAAATAATAAAACAAAATCTAACTTAAAATTCAACCTCTAACCTGTCTAATCAAATAAACAAGATAAACCAACAATCTTTAGCATCAAACACCCTAACTTACTTACTCTAACTAACCAAAACAAAACATCCAAAGCGTAATAAATTCCCTCTCTTATAGGGTGTTTATATAGCAAATCGCCTACATGTTGTGCAATGTAAGTCACGTGATAGATAACCTGTCCACTCTACTCTTGGGGAGAAACACACCATCAAATGAACAGACAATAACTATATAAAACGAGATGGCCAACTTTAATGTTTGAATAATCACAAATCAAAGAACATTGACAACAACAACAAACACAACACAGAGAGAAAAATGCGAACTGTTCAACTTTGATCCTTTTTAACGTTGATGAAGAAACTGGATTTGCTGCAGAAGAGCTGATGTCACACGGCCTGATTGAGACTGACAGGTTCCCAAACCAACCAAAAGGGTAGAGGGATGGAACTGAAGAGAATGACAGAGAGAGAGAGGGAAAAGAGAGAAAATACACACAGATACACATACAGTGACGTAACACCCATCATTATTAAATGTTTTGAGAGTTTGATTCTCACTCATGTTAACACTTTCATTCAAACTGATCTCGTCCAACATCAATTTGCACTCAGTCCTCACACATCTGTCTGACACATATGAGAGGATGTCTTTCATATATTTTATTGATGTTGTTCATTGGTTTAGCTTTTAATCATTCCTCACCAACTTTTCCAAAAATTGATGCACCTGGGCTTGGACAGTTCACTGAGCTTTTGGATACTGGACTTGTTAAGTAACAGACTGCAAACTGTCAGGATGGGAGGCTGTATTTTGTCAACTTTGATCCTGAATACATGAGCACCGCAGGGGTGTGTACTCAGCCCTCTCCTATACATACTCTTCACATATAACTCCACACATAGTTCAATTTGCAGACGATACTACCATAGTATAGCCTGACAAGCCAGGTCCACATCAAGGTGTTTGGTCTGGGAACTCACCATTGACAGGGCTCAATCCGAGGGGCGGGATAAACGTTGTCTTTCAAGCTGCCTCTGCACGCAATTGGATATCGTTACAACCTACCACAGCAACGTGAAGCAGATATAGTAGATTAAACTTTCGCCATATCCGGTCGACAAAACTCAGAACACATGTCCCCTTCTTAATAATGATTTCAATGCCGTTCTTTGTTCTTTTCTCAGTTTAATTCCAAGTCTTCCAGAGTCGCGGTCAAAGCTGTTTCAAAAGACCGCCGTTCGCCAGCATCTGTGTTTATTAGTAGCACGCAAGCGCAACTCGGCCGTCATTATGTTAAGCCCCGCCCACCGACTCTATACACGATGTGATTGGCCTCACCAGAGTTTGGTTTTTACAACTCAGATGTGTATTGAGAGTTGCTAGACGACAGTCGTGGCAGATTAGATTAGCTGCCGCTAGGGTGCGTCTAAATTTCTAGGCTAACTAGTAGGACTGATAACGCAAAATGACAAAACAGCCTACAGGGAGGAGGTTCAACATCTGATGGAGTGGTGCACTCATAATAATATGGACCGTAACATCACAAAAACTAAAGAGATAACATTGACACACTCAGCATTGGTCTCTCTGTGTATTAAGAGAGGAGGTGGAGAAAGTAGAGAGTTTCAAGTTCCTGGGTGCTTATATCTCAGCAGACCTCATATCAGCTGGATCTCACGAAAATGCGTATAAATAGTACGAGTGTGCAATGTCGTGGAATGCATACGGCAAAACTAATTTTGGTGTGCATTTGCTACGCTGTTTTTTTGCGTGCTGTGGCGACCCCTGAAGGGAACAGCTGAAAGAAGAAGCATGCATTGTGTTAGTTTGGAGGGTTGCAGCTAGCTTTGCTTAGCATAATGAATGGAATCCAATGTTGCCAGCTATCATGTCGAGAGTAAAAGTGATAAAAAAACAAACAGACACCCCCCTGATTACTTCTTGTGGACTGTGTATTCACAATGAGAATCACCGTCATCTCGTGTTTCCCTTCAGAATCAGGGTCCGCGAATAGAAGACCCAACACTTCATTGCGGGTAAGCTTTATTGATGCCATTAGAAAATAATAATAGTAATAATAATCTAATGCAAAGACTCGCTGACGTTGACAATGCTCTGATAAAACAGCTCACTCACACGTCAGCTCCGCTTTTGTTTACACTGATAAATTTGCGCTCTTGCTCGTATATTTTGTATAGAATCATGATGTTTGTATGAGTCAGGGATGATGTACAACATGTCAAACATCTAGTGGAGGGGAGGTTGAATGAAATTTGACACCCTATTTGACAAAATCGGCCGTTTTGTTCAGTGACGCATCTTATCGAGTAAACTCGACCATGGCGCCAAGAGGGTTAAGACTAGGCAATTTCCTAGGCAGATATTGACTTGGAATCACTCAACACATTGCAATTGCTCAACAGCCAGAGGATGTGAGGATGAGAGCCGTGATATCTCTGCGCCCAAGAAGCAGTGTTTCGTCTATGCTTCCCCATAATATAGTCCCAAGTCAATATCTGCCTAGGAAATTTCCTAATCTTAATCTGCATCGCCATTTGTACTCGTTGTGATACGCAGGTCACAAGAAGTAATTACGTGGGTGTTTTTTTTGGATAACTTTTACTCTGGACATGCTAGCTGGCAACAAAGGATTGCATTCATTATGCTAAGCAAAGCTAGCGGCGACCCTGCCAAACTAAAATGATGCGCTGCACTGAGACAAAAATGCATTTGCCCACATGTATTTCCTAAATGTAGGAAATAAATTGAATAAGCCCTATTTCTAAAAACGGTGGAGAGTTCCTTTAAGTCTTTCCTGCCAGGCATTTCACAACTATGCTAGTCAGAGTCAAGTGTACATCACAGATTGCATGTTGATTATGTGAAAATTCCTTCTCAGAACACAGCTTCTACAATTTACACACTTTTATAAGGTGATGGCCTTTGGGAATCAAAATCAGTTCATAAGCAAGTCATCACCATAAGCCTCACAGAAATCTGTGCTTTACCTAAAAACACATTCCAAGGTGTTGCAAGAGGTGTTTCTTAAGGATTTATTGACTAATGGGAAGCAAATATTTCTGGATGCCAGCAAATACATCTAAATAAAATATACAAAGACGTTTGACACAGTTTAGTTTGTTTACAGAGTTTACAGTAAATCATATTTTAGTTTTACAATAAATTCCTGTCTTCAGTCCATCTGCCTGGTTCCCGATCTCTCTTTTCCATCTCCATCGTCACCTGTAAGGAATACTTCAGCAGCTAAGTCACCATTTACATTCATCAAGTCACCATCCATTTCCCATCGCCTGGTTCCCGCTGTTCACCCACAATCTGCCTTTAATAAATGTTTTTTATCACTTACCTGTCTGTTCCCTTCTGTGTTTTGACAGAAGACAAGACTTTACAATGCAGGGTCTGGCTGAACTCAGCACAGAATGTCCTCCAGATCCCATTACAGAACCTGTGCATGCAGTTTGTCATCACCTTACCACTTCATGATTTCTCTGCTGTCAGGACGAGCTCTCCAAGCCGACGGTCTGGTCACAACCTTGTTAACTACCTTTACCAACCACTTCAAGGAATTCTTCTGCCAAACCGCCTCAGTATTATCCATCCATGATCAACTGTTCAACCTGCTTCAAGGTAATACATGTACCAGCTACATCTGCCAAGTTCTCCAAAGATTTAATCTCTAGAGGAAATGCTGCCCACAGGAATTAACTATTTACAACATTCTCTGCAAACTGCTGGGTTGTGGTTTTGTATGTCACTTTTCCCCCACCATCACACTCCATGTCAGCTGCCTGAATGAGGAGATCTCGTTCATGGTGCTGGAAGGTTCCACCCTTGACATCATCCTGGGATACCCCTGGATGACTCAACATGAACCCACCTTCAACTGGAACTCTGGAGAAATTCTACAATGGAGTGATTTCTGCTTCAAGGAATGTCTGTTATCAGTTACCAAACCAATGAGGCACAGGGACTGCCAAAATCACACCATCTCTTCCGCCATTCTTCAGTTGAACTTCACCTCAATAGAAAGCCCTGAAAATGAGAGTAAAACTGAAATTCCTCCAGAGTACAGAGCATTCCAGAAAGTGTTTAGTAAATGGCTGGCGACACATCTTCCACTTCATTGGCCATGGGAAGGCCATGAAGTTGTATATTCAGGAGACTCTCATCCATTGTTTCATCCATCGACATCCCCTGTCGCATCTAGCTTCTTCTTCATGGCCAAAAAGAACGGAGGCTTTCATCAATGTATCGATTGCCGAGCCTTTAATTCCCAGACAGTCAAGTATAGTTATCCTCTTCCTCTGGTCCCTGCTATGTTGGAACATTGGTTTCTAGGAAGAGTGTTTAGATGAGTCTCGAGGAGGATCGCTCTCTTACCTGGGTGCTGGTGGGATGGCCTAAGTCAGCGAGTGGCCACTACAACATACACTTGTTCCTGTGTTGGTTGGCTGGGCCTCCTTTTCTACAGATGGGAGTGTCCCTAGAACAGGTGTCCAGGCATGCTGTGGTCTTCACAGACGCCTCATCCACGAGCTGGGGGCCACGTACAACGGATATGCAGTTTGGGTCTGTGGACGGGGCCTCAACTGTATTGGAACCTCAAACGGGGTTGTCCTGTTGCCTATTCTCCGATCTAGTTTATTTTCTGGTGCACCAGAAAAGGACTACTTTTGTTAATAAGTCTTGGTGACCTGAGGATTACAGTGGGGCTTCCCCGCCAGGTATATCTCCATGGGCCCCCACTCCTCTATTGCATCGCAAGCATACTGGGACTGTGTTTGTGGGTGGTTCATGTTCTTTTATGAGAACATGACCACATCGATGTGCTGTTAATCTTGCTTTTTTAATGGGGTCTTGAGCATTCAGTGTTGTGTGCTGTTCTGACGGCCACGCTCACTGTCTCACATGCCTGCTGGTAGCTTACAGATGGGATTGCTGGTCCTTGAAAAAAAAGGTCACCTAGCATTTAATTTGGGGCTCTGGGAGAGGACACAATGTCAATTGCTGTATTGGAGAGAGGGGAAATATGGAACACCAAAAGGGCCATAACATGTATAACTGTTTTCCCTCTCTCACTACCATCTGTCCTGCATGCACGAAGGTAGTCCCAAACCAGGGGTTATGCAGGAACGGTGTTGGACCATGCTCTCTGGGTTATGAAAGTCACTATACGCTCCCTGGGTCAGGCGATATCCACACTAGTGGTCCATGAATGTCACATGGGGCTAAACCTAGCAGATATGCATGAGCCTGATAAAGCTGTTCGCACCCCTCCCTCCCCCAGAGCAGAACTGGGAAAAAAATATTTTGGTTTGGTTTCGGTCCTGCATTCGGTCCTGCATTTGGTCCCATACTCTCAGTAGAAGAGCAGTTTCCTCCCTCCCTGGGCTCCAAAAATGTCAGGTCAGCATTGTGCGATTCCCCCGGGCGTTGCCACTCCTTTCCTCCCCTCTTCTCGCCAGGGGGCAGCAAAGTGGGAGGGAAAAGATGGGCTGCTTCCAGGGCTCCCGAGTTGGGTCTGAGTGTCTCATCTCCCGAGACAGGTCTAACTGCAGAACCGCAGAACCCATATACGTCACTCACAACAGTCTGAGGGCGACAACAGCGCCACGCCACAGTCTCATGCCGGAAGTGGGCGGAGCTGATTTATCTTCGCATACATTGCTCTATTTGGAGCGTTTCAAGCCCAAAGTTTAAACGATGTTAATAATGTCAAGTATTTAATTAATAAGTTCTAATTGAAGATAGATAGAGAGATGATAGATAGGCTAGAGAGATATACTCACTCATAGTTAAATCATATAAATATGTTTTAAAATAAACAATACTGGATATTAATACAAAATAAAATAATTTACGTTAAAAAATGTATTTATAAAAAAAACATTGTAACGTTTTTAAAGTAAAAAGTTGCTATTATTTTTATTTATATTATGTCTTAAATATTATATTAGATAAACTGAACACAAATCTTAACACACAAAAAATGAAAACAAAGATTGAGCATTTGAACATTTATTTTTATGACACAATATATTTGTTTTTTACTCAAGCATCTCAGAATAAACCTTTTATTCATAGTAGATAATATATATTACACAATTCTACACTGTTATGCATGATTCAGATTAATCAAACCCCAAAACACACAGAAATTGTTTAATTTTATAAAATGTTCCTTAAAAATCCCCTTAAGTAGCAAAGGCGTCATATACTAGCTTGGGTTTGCTTTAAAAAAAATACACAATCAGACCAAGGGGAATAAATTGAACTAAGTTGAAAGTTATTGCACAGCAGGTACATGACAAATTAAATCTAAAATAAAAGTGACCTCTATAAACATTGACAACTGTCTCTTTGGCCAGTTGTCGGTCAACCATTCAGCCTGTGAAAGTTGAAGGGCTTTTTCCTAGTCTTCCACTTTCACATTTCAGAAATCAGGGCTCTTCCACTAAACTGTTGAAAACAGTTGGTTGTTCCAGAGTCTTCTGTGATCCGTGGCTCCTTCATGAGACAAGGGTACAAACAAATAGGATGAAATGTTGGAAGTGTTTTAACAATATCGTGTGTTGAAGTCAGGATGTAGCATGTATAATAAAGTTGTGAAATTCAGTTTCTCATGTCTAAATTTCTGACATAAATGATACCCTGTCACAATCAAATGAATTAACCATTTTCAGTTCAAAATGTATACAGAAACAAAGGCAAGCCCTTCATAGGGCTTCTCACACTGAGCTTATCGTCATTCTAAACACACTTTTAACCTCGGGTAAAGTAACATTTCACACTTTTATATTTACGTGCTTTGGACAGTCACTGAAACACTGTGCACTCTATATAAATAATAAAGTCAGCATTGAAGAGGAAAAACATCAAATGCAAACAGAAAACGCAATTGCAGCGAAGAAGAGACCATTTAAATTATTGTATAGTCTGAAATGTCCATTCAGGAAAAACTTGTAATACAAGGACATGCAAAGCTTGAGCATTTATGAAAACATATTGTGTGCAGTGCAGTGTCTGTCAGTGACCCTGATAATGCACATATGTTATGCCATGGTTTATTAAAGTACAGTGTGGAACGGCAGTGTATGAATACCCAGGATTAATTGTTCATCTCAGGTAAATGATGATCAGTGTGAAACATGAAGCAAGATAACCCAAGATTCTGTATATCCGGAGTTTACTATTTCAAGTGTGAAAAGCCCTCATGTTTTTTATCCTAATGAAGGGAAGCTTGTATTTAAAAAAAAATTACCTTTTCCTTCTTTTTCTTACCATTGACATGAAGATCCTACTGTCAATAGAGCCATCCAACTGTTGTGGAACAGTCTAAAACAATTGAACATTATAGAATAGAAGAACATTCCTGGAAAATCTGACATATAACAACACACTATCTGTATAAGTAGCTTATGTCTTTATTAGAGCCTTTTAAAACTAACCTTGTTTTTGATCAGCTTCCATTATCCTGGGTGACATTCTGATTGTCAATTTACTGCAACAAAATCAAACAGATATATATAATGCTTGGTTGTGTACTTAATTTAATTTTAATGGGACACATTCAAACACATGAAATAGTGTTTGCATTTTGTTAGCTTAAGCACGATATATATATATACACTTGAAACTTTATAACCAACTAATTCAAAAGGGACAACAAATAAATACTATTTCTTGCTACTGTGTATAAACAAATAACTCAAAACCTTCATACCTCCATGGACAGCTGCTTTTTGAAGTGAATATGAAGGTGTACTGTGCTATCTGGTCAGTTTAAAACACTGGGCAGTAGAAACTGTTGCAGAATGTCTTGCATTGATGTACATGAAGTAAAGCTGGTCCTCTCCAAATCGTAATGCCTCAATAAATTAGTGGGAAAAACACATAAAACACTGGTCAGTATCAGATAAAAGCAAATAAAAAATACGGCGCCAACAACCAAAAATAAAATCACAAACAATTATGTTACTTAAACCAAGACCATATCAACAGACGCGATAGACATCGTAAAGCAGAGCACATTAGAAAAAAATAGAGCCACGTTCTGTATAAAGTGTTAATACAACAACGATGGATCAAATACACAACACAAATAAACTTGATAGATTAAAACCACAACACAAAACAGCTGTTTACCGTGTTCTCTTCTTCCGCCGTGCCGATTGTTTAGTTTTCGTGAACTCCGCCCACTTCCGGCATGAGACTGTGGCATGGCGCTGTTGTCCTCAGAGCGTTGTGAGTGACGTATATGGGTTCTGCGGTTCTGCAGTTGGTTATTATTGCATCTCCCTGCCTCTGGGCAGCGGACAGCAGAGTGGGCACCGACGATGCCACCAGGCCTTCTCACTCACACTCTGCCCAAACCAGGAATGCTCAGGCAACACTCTGGGCCACCTCAGTCAGGCCAGAGCACTCTGCTTAGTTGCCTCACCCCCGGGTACGTCTGTGGTGTTGTTGGTCCCGCTTGTTTGGTCTCTGGGGGCCTGGTATGGATAAGCCATCTCGCTGGCTCATCCATACCATCAGACTCAGCTACGCAATTCAGTTTGCTCGCCTCACAAGTTCAGGGACATCCTCTTCGTCACCGTGCGGAGCAGTGATGCCCATTTCTTATTGTCAGAGATGGATGTCCTGCTTGCGAAGGACGCGGTCAAGCCGGGTCCTCCAGCTGATATGAAGTCGGGGTTCTACAGCCCTACTTCACTGTATCAACGTCCCATTCAAAATGTTAATGCAGAAAAGCATTTTCAGATATGCATCCGTCCCCGAGATTGTTTCACAGCAATTGACCCAAAGGACACGTAATTTCATGTCTCCATTCTCCCTTGGCACAGATGCTTTGTGTTCAGGGGGAGGGCATATCAGTACAAAGTCCTGCCCTTCAGACTGTTGCCCCGCGTCTTAATGAAAGTCATGGAGACAGCCATTGTTCGGCTCAGAGAATGCAATGCTCGAATTCTCTCGATGACTGGCTTATTTTGGCTCAGTCGCGGAATCGGTTGTGGAAACACAGGGACCTGGTGCTCCGTCACCTCAGCCTGTTGGGCCTTTGGGTCAACCGAGAGAAAAAAACTCTGTCTCACGCAGAGGATCTCTTATCTCTGTGTGGAGCTGGTTTCACAACTCCTGAGATGGGCATGGCAGAGTAGCAAGTACCGGCTATCAGTTACTCCTAACTGACGCCAAACCTTCAACCAGTGGGCGGATCCTCCATTCCTATGGACAGGAGTGTCTCTAGAACAGGTGTCCAGGCATGCTGTGTTCTTCACAGATGCCTCATCTACGGGCTGGAGACCACGTACAATGGGCACACAGTTTGGGTCTGTGGACGGGGCCCCAACTGCATTGGAATATCAATTGATATCAATAGAGTTACTGGCAGTACGTCTCATCCTGGGTCGCATCTTACTGAAAGGCTGAATACGTTAAAGCCTACCTAATCACTGTAGCCTGACGGATGAACAAATAAAATTAAAACCTTATGAATAAATACGATATCTTGTAAGATACTGCATGATCCAAATATAGTATTATTTGATACATTTTTAAATTTTTCAATACATTTTGGGCATGAAATCCACACTGAAACCACCCTTCTGATGGGATCAGTTTAATCTAGATTTTTTTGAAAAAAGTTCTGAAAAACCCAAACTAAAGGTTTGATCCGGATCAAAACCAAGATTGGATTATGTGATCTAATCCGATTATGTAATCTGGTTTTTCTTTTGAAAAACACATTTTCAAGATTTGATCCAATCTATTATCCAAAATCCTAGTGGATTACTTTTGGCCCAGGTTCCTCGGAGGTGCAAGAAGACTGAATCAACCTTGTTCAACCTCATTACCCTCTTGGGATTTAGCCCTGGTGTCTTCCCTTTGAGTCTTTGCAGTCTGCAGAGTTAAACATCCTGTCTGTGAAGAAAGTGCTCCTGACTGCATTGACCTAAATCAAGAGGGTAGGGGACCTGCACACACTTTCGGTCATGAATTGGCCGAATTCAGCCTAGAATTCAGGCCAGCCAACTCTCACGTTGTCCTGAGACCCAGGCCTGGATATGTGCCCATGGTTCCCAACACTCCCTCCTGGGACGAGATGGTGAACCTGCAAGCTCTGTCTTCGGAGGAGGCAGACCCAGCCCTAGCATTGTTGTGTCCTGTTCGCGCTCTTTGCGCTTACGTCTACTGAACTCAGAGCTTTACAACCTCAGATCAGCTCTTCGTCTTTTATGAAAGCCAGCAGAAGGGAAAGGCTGTCTCCAAGCAGAGGTTAGCCCACTGGGTAGTGGATTCTATTGTCTTGGCTCATCAGTTCCAAGCCTGTTCTGGTTGCGAGCGCACTCCACAAGGAGTGTAGCTTTCTCCTGGGCGCTGGATCAAGGCGACTCACTGACAGACATATGTAGAGCACGTTTGCTAAATTTTATATCCTCCGTGTTGAGCCGTTATCTTCCCGCATCCTCACCCCCAGTGTTTAGTAGGGCTAAGTGCCCATTCTAGTGTCGGCCTGCAACCCCACTCCCTCCCTCTGGTCCAGATACTTGCATCTATTCTTCTCCAGTTGTGTTCCCCGGAAAAGGCTAACCCTGTGAGTTCCTATAGTGTCAGACATTGCGGCCGTATGACACCCGGCCTGCACCCGTATGCTTGTGGAGTGTGTGTGTGTAGGCTGGGTTTCATATGTAGCGGGTTCCATCATGGCAACCCCATATGTGTATTCTCCACTGTACCAGCTATCCTTCTCGGCTAGCCCCATGTCTTTCCCTTGACAGAGATCGCTCTGTCTGTGTTCTTTCCCCCCTGGGACCAGATTGGATCTAGCCCAGAGACTGCCATAGGTAGTACAACCTGCTAGGTTAGTCCTTATGTGTATTCAACACCAGGACGTGGCTCCACAGCGTAACATCTCCCTGATACAGGCTCATTTTCCCAGTGTTATCCAGTAGTCATACTGAGTGGGTCTTGCAGAACAGCAGTGACTGACCTTCCCTGTTAACATAGGAGTGCTCCAGCAAGCTTAGGCAAGGTGCTGGAAGGGCCAGCATCCCTGGCATGTTGGTAGGGATCCTAATTCGTCGGTCAGTTCCGATGTACGTCGAACGTGACTGACTGAAAGAGAACGTCTCGGTTACGTATATGACCCTTGTTCCCAGAAGGAGGGAATGGAGACTTACATCCCGTCGCCAGCTGCTGTGTAGCTGAAGGCCAAGTCACAAGTCTCGGCTCCTCAGTTGAAAAGCAATGATGCGGTATTCCACTTCCATATTTATACCCGCACAATGAGTTATTTGAATGAGTCAGAAGTATTAATATTATCTTAAAGGAAATTTCTCCTTTTTTAATACTGAGAAGAAAAACAATGATAGAAATGCAACTGAAATTTCAAGGAGGGTCAGAAAGTATACATGCAAATAATTAAATGAATGATTTTTCTGTAAACTGTCATTCTGGTATAGTGTTGTACAGTTGGGCAACCCTGAATCTTGAGAAGCAGTGCCGGAAATTGTTTGTTCATGATTTACTTGTTCTCATAGAAACATTCATCATGGCTCAAATGCTTTTTTCAGCGTACTGTGTCTGCCCCAGACCAGTCCCCGCCAGGCCTCAATGTACAGACAGATTAATGGCAGAACTCTGTAAGGATCTATTGCCTTTGATTCCAAGCAATTTATATTTACTGTTTATAAAATGTTGAAAGTTAGGCTTGCAACCAGTTGGTTTCAGTAGAACAAGTTACATTTTACAAACAAAGGAGATGTTAAAAACCACTCATTAAAATAAGTGGCTTAGAGTTACCTGGAGTTGATTACAACATTACTTTAAATGCAGTAGTTAACAGCAGCATGTCTAGAAGGATAGAGTTTTGTTCACAATTTATCATAGTAGAGAAGTGCTGTGCCATTCGTGGTTGACATTGATGGAAGCATCAACAGCCCTACAACCTCTGCAGAAGATACTTTGTGGACATCTCAAACAGATATATCACTAGGTCCCTCAATCCTCTACTTGCCAGTGACTGAACGACGGCATAGCAGGACTGATTTATGAGATGAGGGTAAAAATATGAGGCTTAATACAACTCTCAAGTGCATACCTTTCAGAATATGCACCTTAAGTCTCTTTTAATCTACATTATATTTACTCAGCATATTAATCAAACTTAATCTTTTTAGTTTGATTAAAGTGACGGCTTTGATGTTTTGAAATTTGGAGGGCATGGGTAGGCTAAGTGAAACTGAACAGGGAGGTCAGCCAAATAAATTGCAGAACAGGTTGGGTTCAGGTCTTGTGAGGACGGCATGAGCAGCTGCTAAAAAGCAAGCAAACTGTCTTTTCATTAGAATTACATCAAAACCACTTGAAAAAAAAGGAATTATTGTTAGTTACTTTTATTCCATTTATTTCAGGTCCACTATAATTGTACTGCTTCTGGAACTATTGACTTTATAACAATGCAAAATACAAAAATAAAAAAACTTTTTAATTAAGTTACTTTAAAACCATATATTAAGCATTTTTTTTATTTTTAAATACCCTTTTTTGCTTTTTTTTGTTATTTGAAAGGAAATAATAAAAAATATATATTTTCATACCCAGAGACACATCTACCCTTGAAGGCACAAAGCGTCCATTTTTAATTTAGTTCAGCAGATACAGATCTGAGACGTTCCTGATACATGGTTGATAGTGCAAGAGGGAGATAAACTCTCAGTGACACATTTTACCCTTTCTCAAAACATAACAGCTGCATCTTTTGGCACTGTCAGTTGTTTTTAGTTTAGTTTCAAACGGAATATTTATTTTCATCCAATTTTCTACTAGCTTGGCTTTGTCCAAATAAAACTACTACATTTGATTTATTGAGTTAATTAAATATGTTCATAGAAGATAATGAAGGAATTTGGCTGATCTAGTTTCGCATCATAAGACTGTGTTTTCTATGTTTTGATTAATTACATTAAGTCTTTTTCGATATCATAAAGCTCAGATGTTATGATTATCAGCGCAGTCTAGCCTCATTAGAGTAATTATCAATGCTTCGTTTGCATAAGATAAATCAGTTATTGGCAGTTAACTCGGATACTGAAATCACAATAGGAAAATCCTTTTTTTTTAAAAGTAATAATACATTTCCCCCTTAAATTGTATAGTGACAAAAACAGGGCATTTTTTATTGACCTTCTCTCTAAATAGTCACTCACCCATCACATTAGAGTGACTGTGAGAACAATCGCATAGAAGATTTAACTTGCCTGAAAGATGCCATTCAGAGTGATTGAATTTGAATTGCAATTGGAGTTTGGTTAGAGCAGTGCAGTGAGCTGTCTCTGTTGTGATGAAGACTTGTGACGTGCTGTGTGTTTTTGAATGGGACACGTCACTGCTGGCCTTTCTCTCCCACTGTCTTCTCCCACTTTGACCTTTCAGACCAGGACAGCTGACAGACTGCTACATCTTTTTCCTCTCTTTTCTCTCTCCTCTACATAATGAAGAGGTAATTACCCTTCAACTTGTTGCCTTCACAATGCTACAAGAACGAGGAGACACAGAGAAAGAGACAGAGAGAGAATATGAAAGGAATATAGAAAATGTAATTTGCTAGACTGCTGCTCCTATGAAACAAACATTTCTTTAACCTACATCAGATGAATTATGTTTAATGAATGATGAATGTTTTTATTCCTGGCCATCTGAAGTGGTGAGTCAGCAAATTGCTAGTTCATGTAGTTATGTTCCCAATTATATCTCACAATCTAAAGGGCAGATTTTTTCCCCCCTTTTCCATGAATGCTGCCCGGAGTAAGCTTTTGGCTGTGTATTATCTTCAGATAAATAAATAAAACAAATTATAATTATTAAGTTATTTATATATTTATTTTCAGAGGTGGACAGGGTGATTAAAAATAAATAAATATATTGAGTATTTTCATTTTTTTGAGTTCATCAATTTATATATCAGTTAATCGTATGTTTAAATAAATCAGTTTTATAAGTCATCATTTAAATGTTTGTATATATATATTATATATATTATAAAAAAGCTTACGTGTAATTTCCTGTACGGTTTACAGTATTAGTTGAGAGATTTTTTTTTCTCTCTCCATGCATTCCGTGAGGAAATTTGTCATGTTTTGTACCTGATAGGCCCCAAATTAATCAAAAGTGAAAGTAAAGGCCTCTGCATTTAATAAATCCAAGTTAGTCCATGCCCATTAGGGCCAGTGGGCAGCCATTTTTGTTGTGGCACCCCCAAGAGATTGGGGTTAGATGTCTTGTCAACATGCAACCTTTGGGTTACCAGTCTGACTCTCTAACCATTAGGCCATGACTGCCCCTTTATAAAATCAATACTGAATCAAAGTTAATCTAATAAAAACTGAATAACAAGCTTGTGACTCAAAATTTAATTAAATTGTAAAATTTGTCAATGCCCAGCCCTAGTGTCAATATTTTTTTCTTTACTTAGAGCATGCTATCTTTTCCCTTTATTTTTTTTGTCAGAGTGCACAATAATTATTGTGCACTCTGATTATTGTGCACTATATATATATATATATATATATATATATATATATATATATATATATATATATATATATATATATATACTCTTGATTACATTCCAGAGGTTTTATATGGGGTTCACATCTGGAGATTGGGCTGGCCATGACAGGGTCTTGATTTAGTGGTCCTCCATTCACACCTTGATTGACCTGTCTGTGTGGCATGGAGCATTGTCCTGCTGGAAAAACTAGTCCTCAGAGTTGGGGAACATTGTCAGAGCAGAAGGAAGCAAGTTTTCTTCCAGGACAACCTTGTACATGGTTTGATTCAATTGTCCCCAATGTCTGCTGCTTGACCTTGTTCTTATGAACCGCCGTCTTTGAATTTTTAAGAATGGAAGCAACCCAATGCTCACTGTATCCCTCTGCCAGTAAAGCCAGAATTGAACACTTCTTTTCCTCACTCAAAACTTTCCTTTTCAACTTTTTTGGCATGGTCAATAGTTATTTTTTGATTCCAATTACTTTTGAGGTACTACTAGCACTGTTTTTGCCATCTAGCTAGTCCTACTGCATGCGAGTGATGACCACAGAAGTGTTTTTTAATACTTTTTCTTATTAAAAAAGATTTGGTTCAGGTGATCACCTAATCAGCACCTCATTCAGTATAATAAGATGTGTCTGTGTTGTAATTCAACAGACATTGGAATGTAATGGCTTCCATACTCGTACTCGTTTTTTTTCCAGAGCTGTAGTTAGGGTGAATTCAGGTTGATTGGGACATTTTTTGCCATTGAGATAACATGAAAAATGTCTCCCAATCCCCCCGAATTTACCCTATTTGGTGGTCTGGTGAATCTGTGACAGTTTTTTTTATCAATCATTTTGAAAATACCTTTTTTTTTAGGATATTGATTTACCCCCCTTGAGCTTAACTGAGACTTTAACGTCTGTAAGAGGCTATTGTGTCAATTGCTATGTTGGTTTATTCATTTTTATTTACTTGATTTTCAAAATAAATGTGTGATTTGCTCTCCTCACAAATAAACAGTTTTTTTTTGTTTTTCACTTGCATATCTCTTATACCCAGTACACATTGTACACATTGGGCTGTCCCAGACAAAATTGTGGCGATTTCTGTGGTCGTTGCTCCTAAACGGTGGTCCTACATCGTACCTTGAGAGAGGTTCAAAGATTGCCATTGTCACGGTCTTGCAAACAAAGATACCTTTCAATGATTTTCTAATAGTGTCAGATTTTTTGCATGATCATCTCACAATGTGTTGCTACAACCTACTGACTATAATACAGATGCAACATAAAATAGTGCATTGATCAATGCGACTTTGTTCTAAAAATACTTTCCCTTTAACTCCATTTACAAACTTGGCATGCCAAGGTGGGGTCCTTTCCTTAGTAATGGCCGTGTCCTCTTTTACTTCTTCATCTTTTTTTCAGCACACATAAAAACACTATTGCCAAAGTGAAATATGTCTTGCTCTTTTTGTTTACCACTAGCGCATGCAGATGTTTTATTCTTCTATACAAACGTGTGTCGTAGCCTACGATTAAACAGGTGTCATCATTGTACAGTTAACATACATGTCATACCCATGTTTATTATATCCATGTCGTTCCTTGTGATTTGTAAGGATCCTTTTGCTTATCATCATCAGCAGTTTTGTGGACAATTAAACTTTTTTTTTGTTGAGAAAGGCGATATTTTGTTGTATTCTTGTAACCATTTCCTTTTTTTTAACCTATGGAACATTTAAGATTATCTTTTATCATCATCATCATCATCATCATCATCATCATCATCATCATCATCATCATCATCATCATCATCATCATCAGTAGTTTTGTGTGGTGTTGTGTCGCACAGATAATTACCTGATATTCTCTGCCCTGGAATCATGAGTGATCTACTGTATAGTTCGTCTTTCTGAGCCCTGCAGCAGCTGTTAACTTGTCACCAGAGCACAACTGCTGGGTCGAGGCCGGCTGGTGGATCACTGACGAGAAGTGTCTGTGTTTCCCGTCAAGACAACAGTATGCTAAGTGCTGGTTTGTTGGCAGAGCTCAAAAATCCAAACAGACAGCGAACGTCTCTCTCTGTTACCACACTTTGTGTTGACGTGGCAGTTTGCAAAGAGGACTGTCTTGAAGAGAGAGAGTTTTTTTAAAAAAAAGAAGAAAAAAGTGTTAGGAGACAAACAGGCTCTTTTATGGAAGAGCATACAAATGACCCACTTTTATGTATTTAAATGTGTTCAGTCAACCAATCCCCTGGCACTTTTCTCTAACATACTTCATGCTGTTTGGGGACAACAATTTAGGAACCAATGACCAGATATGAAGAATGAAGACCAAGAGTCAGGAGTGCAATTAATTAAAGAGTAGTTTGCAGTTTCATCAACAAAAGCCAACTTCAAGTCTCACATGGAGTAGGCTGCACTCTCTGCATACATTTTTCACAGCAATGATACACAAGGTCTAGATATGTCATTACTGCAGGTCGATTGGCTAAGAGAAAATATAGTCATAGTACTAAATCCTCCTCACCCAATCTCGATACCCTCTTGGGACTTAGCTCTAGTTCTCAGGGTACTTCAGAGCCCTCCCTTCGAGCCTTTGGAGTCAAGTGAGCTTAATTTTTTCAATGAAGACAGTGCTCCTGACCACATTGGCCTCTATTAAGAGGGTAGGGGACCTGCACGCACTTTCGGTCAACGAATCGTGCCTAGAATTCGGGCCCGGTAATTCTCATGTTTGTCCTGAGACCCCGGCCCGGATACATGCCCAAGGTTCCTACCACTCCCTTCCGGGACCAGGTAGTGAACCTGCAAGCGCTGCCTTCGGAGGAGGCAGACTCAGCCCTAGCTTTGTTTTGTCCGGTCCGCGCTCTTCACGCTTACGTTGACCGGACTCAAATCTTCAGACCTCAGAGCAACTCTTCGTCTGTTATGGAGGCCAGCAGAAGGAGAAGGCTGTCTCCAAGCAGAGGTTAGCCCACTGGATAGTTGATGCTATAGTCTTGGCTTACGAGTCCCAAGACGTGACTTGCCCGTTCGGGGTAAGAGCACACCCCACAACGAGTGTTGCTTCTTCCTGGGCACTGGCTCTAGGCACCTCACTGAAAGACATATGTAGAGCTGCGGGCTGGGCGACACCTAACACGTTCGCTAGATTTTTTAGCCTCCGTGTAGAGCCGGTATCTTCCAGCATCCTCGCCCCCAGTGGCCGGTAGCGCTAAGTGCCCGTTCTAGTGTCGGCTTGCATATCGCCACTCCTGCCCTCTGGGACGGATATGTGCATCTATTGCCTCCAGTTGTGTTCCCCGGGAACGGCTAACCCTGTTAGTCAACCCTAGGGTGTCAGACATTGCCGACCGTCTGATGCTAGGCCTTCACCCGTATGTTGGTGAAACGTGGATGTAGGCTGGGTTCCATATGTAGCGGTTCCCTCACGGCAACCCCATATGTGTATTCCTCCACGGTACCAGCTACCCTAGCGGCTAGCACCGTGTCTTTCTCTGGACAGAGCCCGCTCTGTCATCTCTGGGCATGTTCTTTCCCCCCTACAATTAGGTTGGAACCACCCCAGAGACGGCCATATGTTGCACTACCCTGTCAGGTTAGTCCTTATGTGTATTCCACCACCATGCCCTCTGTGGGCCATGGATCCCCAGCGTTCTGTCTCGGTTACATATGTAACCCTCGTTCCTTGAAGGAGGGAACGGAGACGTATGTCCCTGTGACAGGCAGCGGGGCGAGGGACCGCGAGAGCGGGCCGGTGATTAGTGTTGACAAGTGCCAGCTGCATGGCACACCGGTCTCGTCTCGCGGCCATGTGACGGAAGCATAAAAGGAGGAGCAAGGGCTGCGGAAGACGAGAGAGGACCAGGCCTGGATTTATGTTATGTTTTGTTTATGTTTTATTATGTTTATGTGGGCAGTCGTCCGTGAGGGGCTGCCCACTGTTTATTGTGTGGGTATTTGCGGGCAGTTGTCCGTGAGGGGCTGCCCACGGTTTTACTTTCGTTTTGTTTATTTATTTGGAATAAAGTTTGTTGAAACGTTCGCCGGTTCCGCCTCCTTCCTTCCCAGCTACAAACTTTGTTACAGTCCCGTTGCCAGGCGCTGTGCTTCCGCTAGGAGGCAGAGTCCCTAGTCGGCTCCTCAGCAGAAAAAGTGCTGATCTACCATTCCACTTCCTATTTATACCCGCGCTGCGTGGCGGAGTGTGGAATGCGTGGATCGCATGCCACATTTCATTGGCTCGTTTTTACACACTCGAAGTAGGATTGGTCTCTAAAGTCAGATCCCAATTCATCGGTCAAAGTCAGACGTACGTCTCCGTCCCCTCCTTCAGGGAACGAGGGTTACATACGTAACCGATACAATCTTCCAACAATTCACTGTGTGACACTTCACATTTGATGTATGATCGTTGAAAAAAATATGTTTCTAGTTTATTTCTAATCACATTAGGGTTTTATTAATGCACATTTAATGTTGTTAAAAATATTTTTTATTGCATTTTTAAAATTACATGTGTGTTACCATGATGGTGTTTACTGTTTGTGTGAATGACACTGTGTACCCTTTATACTGTATTGTCCACATAAAAGCTGCTTGTGATAAGCTTTGATTTATCATGTGTCTCATTACCACTGTGATTGGTGGTTGTCAGTGTATTTTAAAGGTACATAACAGATATTAGTATTTCAGTAGGTTGGTAATATGAAATTATTTTAATGAATGAAATATGGTTATTTACTGTAAATTTAGCTTAAAGCTACACTGTTTTACTTTTTTAGTTTATTCTTAGATAAAAACACTTAGTTCTTTCAAAAATATATGTGCTCATTAATGTATATTTCTTTCTTTCAAGTTATTAAGTATTCTCGTAAGTTTATAATATGCCATTGAAAATACATACGGGTGAGGGGATCGAATGCTGGTCGCCATGTTGCCCCTCCATCTTGAAAGTACATTAGCCAAAGAGGAACATACCCATAAATTCAAGCGTCGCCTTTCGCGTTTTAACTCTCGATGACACCGTGTCGAATGTGAAGAGGGGGATTGCCATGTTAATCTTGGACTAAATCAGTCACCGTAGGAGTTAAAACAAAATCAGAATTGAGAGGAACAGAAACTATTATTCACTGGGTGGTCATATACCTTTTCACCACTAGATGGGGGAAAATATCACACAGTGTAGCTTTAAATCTATAACACACCTAAGTTACGACTGCATTGAATGACCCTATGGGAATGCTTGTGTGATAAAATCATGAAGCACATGTGAAATCAGTCCAATAGTGTGAGGTCTCAAGGCGGGTGACATCATGAACCAGGAAGTTATAAAGCCTGCCCAAAACAAAGCCATGGTAGCTTCATGGATCTATAGTAGTTGCTTTGAGGGGGTAAAGAGATATGACAATGTGATGCAATGCTTGTTCCCTCTTAAGGGAATTGAAGTTACAGTCGTAACCTAGGCGTTTCCTTTCAAGGGGTGTATCCATGGGAAAGTTTTGTCTTTTTCTTTTATACAGCTCAGATTTGACCAAAGATGCCTCTCAGTAGCCAACAAGGCTGCCATGGAGCAGCCGATAGATTTGGCCATATCCTTGGTGGCCCTAAGATACAAATCTGTGGCCTGACGCAACTCACAGACAACGTCAGACCCAATACCCTCGCCCTCATCCATATCAATAACCAACCCAGCCTGGTAGGCTTGCTGCAGCGACATGCTATGCAAGCATGCTGCAACCGGACCAGCTCTTCCTTTCAAGGGAACTCTCATTGCATCGAATGATGCTATGGGAACATCAATACCAACTTATAACAATAGCGAGAAGTGCCTGTCTAGTGTGAAATCGAAAGAGCAGCACTAGGATGAAAGCACCCATGACTTTGATGCACAGTCTAGTTCTAACATTTTGAACTTTAGTTGCATGACCCGAGGTTGTTCAGCACTGCAGAGCTGCAGAGCCGCAGTTTCACTACAGCGGTTTCACGGCACGCGGATACACTTGCTTTTTAAGTCTTAATTCTGTCCTAAAACTATCTATTGATTGCTCCTGCTGTTATTTTTGTGCATTTGCTGTTGCCCAGAGGCCATCAGGCTCCTTTACTGATATAAAACAATGCTGTCATGAACAATTTTTTTCCCCCCAAAAACGAACAGCCTGGTATAATAAACACCATGTATTTTCAATGCCTGGTATAAAAAACGAACTTTCGAATAGACATTTCAAAGGTTTCTATGATTATTAAATTATTAGTCTAAAGTCAAGATAACTAGTTCCTCAAGTTGATTCATTCTGCCTCAGGTAAATGCATAAACTTGAACACAAATAAAACATACTTTTAAACAGGCTGAAAGTGTGAGCATATTATTAATTTGTTGGAGACATAACCAAGAAACAAATTTAATTTACATTTAATTATTACATTTACAATTTACAATTTACATTTTAAACATTTCATTATTTTACCATTACAGTTCATCACTAATTAATAACTATAAATTGCAATTACAATAAATAAATAAATAAATAAATAAATAAATAAATAAATAAATAAATAAATAAATAAATAAATAAATAAATAAATAAATAAATAAATAAAAGTGTAGATTTATTGCCTTCCAGTGCCGTAACCATAAATAAAAAAAATGTTAACAAAAAAATCTTGCCGTAATATCTCGAAGACATAACGACGCAATGCGCATGCACGGCAGAACTGCTGTGGTAAAACTGTGGTTGGGGTAAAACTGTGGCTCTGTGGCTCTGCAGTCAGACCCTTCTCCCCGAGGATCAAAAATAGGATGCAACCCCCCATCCTCCTTTGGAACTATGAAGTAACGGCTGTAAATCCCGGTTCCCCTGTCTGAGTGAGTTATATATTCTATTGTCCCTTTCTCTAACAAAGCTTTCACTTCTTGTTCTATTATCAGAACTTTCTCAGGTCCCACCACGGTGGGTAGGACCTCCATAAACCTAAAAGAGAGCGAGACCTGAACTGTATTTGATGCCCTTTTTCTGTTGTATGCAGGACTCAATGAGAAACATTTGGCAGTAGCTTCCATGCTCCAAAACATTTTCTAGACGTACCATCCTCTCGAGAATGGCTTCTGGTTTTTGTTGTGCTGTCATTCGAGCCCTTTAACAGCAAACCAGCAAGAGAATGACCGTACGACTGCTCTAGGTCCCTCCTTGGAAAGAGAAAGATAGCTCGCTAAATTACCTTGAATCTCCCCATACCCGTGCTCTTTATAATTAATTATAGAAGAATAGTTGGAGGTCTGGGAACTATAAACTCTATATAAAACTGGTTTCTCCCATGATCTTGACACCTCAATGTGGTGATCAGGGTAAAACGGCAGGCCTCTGCATTGAGGTTGTGATTGAGTTGGCAGGAAGTGTTTGTCGAGTTTGCTTTTAGAAAAAACACCCCTCTTATCCGTGGTCCAGTCAATATTTAAAAGTTCTACAGCCCACATCACAACCTCAACTAGCTCTTCATATGCTTGTGACTGAGGTCACAAAAAGGGAACCTAAGATGATTCTACCATATTTTTTTATTGTAAAGTTCTGGCAACAAGAGCTGCCATTTTATTATTTTTTTACCGTAAATTTTACGGGATTTTTTTTTTACAATGTAGTTTTTCATGTAGTCATATGATAGTTTTGTGTAAAGAACTCAAGTGGGTGCAGGGAATGCTCTTAACACCAGTTCTTCAGCACAAGCTTGTCCCCACGTGTATCTTCAACGTGCCAGTTTTGAATGTGTGGAATTGAACAAGATTTGTGAACTGTTTTAGTCTCCGGCGCAACCCGAATAAGACCACAACACCCTCTGGGGTCCCACACACCGAGAACCACTGAATTAAGGTGTCATAGGGATACATTCAACTCAGAAATACACACACATCAGTGCTCTCAGTCTACACAATACACCCACATGATGTGGAGCTCCCAATAGGCTGAAGAAAGTGGGTGGAGAAGATTCATTTTGTCACATCCACACTGAAACCCAGGCAGGAAATTTAAATCAGCTAATTAATGTTGATGAATGGCATCTTTGGAAAATCACATTGCCTTAACATCTGTATAGAATTCACAGTTATTTTTATTCATAATGCTAATGGTGGAACACTTTTAGCTCATCTTAAGTTATCAAATTGCACACATTATGCTTGTTTGGTATTATTTGGTGTAATTAAAATACCCTCCATATGTCATGTAGGAGTTTCAGTCAGGTGGATTTTGCTGATTATACCTCCATGTTTCTTGGCTGTATAAAAACAAGTATAACATGGGAAATGCTGTCTGTTTTTGACAGATGACAACTCAATTATTTTGTTGTCAGGCCCTATTCTGAATTACCTCTTTATTTGACACCCTAAGAATTTCAGTATAACTAATATAATTACCACTGTTGTTTACTTACATCATATTATGTGTAGCCCATTGTTTTCTGTACAGAAACACCAGATCATATTTATAACACTCGACTGGGCAGAATAAATGGGTGAAATGAAAGAAGTTTTTTTTTTTTTTTTTTTTTTTTTGCTCGGTTGTGTTTGTTCAAGGTGAATTCATGAATATTTAAAGTCCAGTAGCATTTTCGTTCTCTCTGCAATCAGTCTACCCAGAATCCCCTCCTGCTGCCCAGCGAGTGTCCGTCCTGTCAGAGTTAGTGTGAATAACAGTGCACTTCACTTCCCCTTGAGAACATGCACAGCTGTGTGTGTGTGTGTGTGTGTGTGTGTGTGTGTGTACAGTATAGGGGAGAACAATTAATGAAACAGCAAAAATATTTTGCCAGCAGAAATTGTAATTGAGTTTTGTCTGCATACACAAATATGTATATGGTCTAGGAAAAAAAATTATCGTCATTAATCAAATTCAAAATAAAAGTTTGTTTTTACATAATATATGTGTGCGTGTACTGTGTGTGTATGTATATATATATATATATATATATATATATATATATATATATATATATATATATATATATATATATATATATATATTAGGGCAGTCAATAGATTATTTTTTTAATCGCGATTAATTGCGTGTGCGATTAAGCACGTTTAATCGCATGCTTATTATGAAATTAAGCAGTAGACATTTATCTTATAAAACACATTAATTTTGTCATAATTTGACAATAACTAAAGTAACCATTACACAATTTTTTTTTTCTGCAAGTTCAATGATCATTGGAGACTCCAAAATGAAACCAAATAACCAAATATAAGGAGTCCATATAATTCTATAATATAATAAATTCAAATTTGTACGCACCTAAGCACCCATAAAAAATATATATATATATATATTACTAAAGTACCTTTACAGAATTCATCATAGTGTATAGTATGTGTAGAGAGCAACAACATTGAGATTAATTAAATTTTATACATGTTCTGTAAAATGGACATTTAAATGTAGACCTCTCAAGCTGCGATACTGAGCAGAACCACACAGCCACACCACGCCAAAAAAATCCTAAATCAACCACTTTGACTGCAAAAAACTACTATTACTAAACACAATAATGTGTCTCCCTCCGCTGCATGCTTGCTCAGTATATATATCGGTTCGGTGTTTTGCTTCTTTTTTTGTTCTATTTTTAGGTGACAGGAACAGAAAGTTATACTCTTTCTTTATTTTACTTAAAAGACTTGAAAAACCTTACCTAAACTTAACTTTAGTTTAAAAAAAACCTTGTACACATTCCCAGTGTATTGTATAATATTAAATAAATATATATAAAGATTAACAGTGGCAGTCCAGGGCTGTACAGTAGCATTTAAATATGAAATTGAATGAATAAATGTAGGCTAAAACTAAAACTACATTGTCTTCAATATACAATATACATTGATTAAAAGCTTCTGTTTTATTACTTTATTCAAGAGCAGTGAGTGATTTTCTCTTTGTCTTTTGTTGTTTTATTAAGGGGGGGGGGGGGGCACTCAGTTTCAGTCAATCTCATGTCAATCTTGAGTACCTATAGAGTAGTATTGCATCCTTCATATCTCCGAAAAGTCTTTAGTCTGCATTCACTTTAAAGGGGTGGTAAAACACTTTAAAATTATTTTGAAGGTTTAAATGTGTTTTTGGGGTGCACTGTAACATGTGTTCATGCTTCACTCTAAAAAATGCTGTGTTAAAAACAACCGAAGTTGGGCTAAAAATGGACAAACCCATTTTGAATAGGTCCATTCACTGGGTTCAAACAACCACATTTCTGGGTTTGTCCATTTTCAACTCAACTTGGGTTGTTTTTAACCCAGCATTTTTTAGAGTGTTCGTTTTTAAAAATTACAATGTTTCATATATTTTACCGTTATTCTACACTGCTCTGTCCCTCCTTGTAAAAACGGTCTGATGGTGTCTATGGAGCCAGTCCCTCAACATTACGCAATGGGCTCAGATTGGTGAGGGGGCCTAGCTGTGTTCTGATTTGCTAACCACCTAGTGCACGCATTAGTTGATTGGTTATCACAAGCTGTGGGCGGGGCGATACAGCCACCATTACATGTTTTCAACACTGGCAGGGAGTCGGAGCCTGCTGGATTTACAACCTGCTGGATTTTTTGGCTTGGAAAAAGTGTCCCAATCGCCCTGGATTCAACTTATGTGACATTACGTGAGGGAACCGGATAGAAATGATTGCGTTAGTTGATCTGTAAAGTTATCACGGGCTGTGGGCGTCAGCAATGAAGTGATGTCAGCTACCCTGGAGGAAATGGCTCTAGTTCCCTTCCGGTCATTTGCTGTAGTCCTTAGAAATGTATTTCTTTAAAAGCAGATATCTCCCTTTGCTTTAAACTTTGAGCATTGTAACTTTGCAGATGTCGTTTATGCTTTATGTTATGTTTTTATTTTTATTCCTCATCAAAGGACTGATTATGCACTGAATTTGATGAAGAATTTCACCTTCTCGCCCACTGATGTAAGTTCATGCAGATGGGCAGCACAAATGATTGGAAATACTTCACCATGCTGTCTTTTGGCCTATGATGTACTGACAACAACTTCATTAATAACTTACTCCAGTGTTGTTTAACAAGCACAAATTAATTATGAAGAACTATTATGGTACCTAAACCGAACTCTCAGAAAAAAAAAAGACAAAAAAGCTGTCATTGGGGTGTTTTTTTTCTTCTTCAACATATACTAATATTGTACCATGTAGGTAATAATATGTAAACTTTAGGTATTAATGTTTATTTAAGGTACTAAAATGCACCGTTTTAGGGATAAATAAGGCATAAAGGTAGACTGTTTGAAAGGGTACCGCCCAAGTGACACTTTTATAAAAAAAAATTGGGTTCTGCTATCTCATGGCATAGCCAAGTGTCCACTAGTGGCACACTTCAGAATCTCAACAGATGCAGTAGGTCATCTGGGTGTTGTTTGCCTACTGTATCATGAATACTGAGTACTACTTGTTTGATGTACTGCATTTTGCATTCTGTGCATCAGGAAGTATGCATATTTGAAAAGCGAAGTGTGTGGGTGCTTGTTTATGAATGTTTATGTGTTTATACGTTCATATATGTTGAAAGAAAATAGAAGCTGGACTGATGTGATCTCACATTTAACTATTTGACAGTATGACACACGGTTTATTTCTGGGCTTCTGGGCAGGCATACTGAAGGAAGTCTTCAATACCTACACATTCTTTTCTGAGACGTCCCTGTTTTTCATCATAAATCAGATTTCACTCTCTTTCAGTAACTTGCTGCTTCACAAACATGTAGCAAAACAGTCTCCACTCCTCCACCAACTCCCTCTCTATCAACTTACTCTCTCCAATCTGTTTATGCCCACAAGGCATGTTCAGCACTTGAACAAAAACACACACTCACACACACACGGACGCTGTAAGGCCTCCATGTTTATGGAGGTGTGTATTTGTTTCACTCTGGATTGCATGTCCTCTATATTAGAAGCAGACACAATATTATTCTATTAATTTCTGAACCAAACATTTTCTTTTCTTTGAGATACAGCTTATAACACAAGAATTTGTGTGTAGGCTGCTTTTCTTTCCCTGACCTTTCTGATATTTGCCAGATGAGGAGGATGATATAGGCAGGAACCAATGCACCGAAGTAATGAATTTTTACATGTCTGAGGTTCTCAGAAGCGGAAGATAATATAGCTGTGTAAATTTCTATAACGGTGAACGGAAACTACAGCAAATATATTAAATCTTATTTGCTCCAATAGCAAAATCAATTAGCCTGGATGCCAGCCGAACTCAGCCCCGCCCACAACATTTGAGCTCGGGCAATTCGATCTGGACTTGATCCATAGAGGAGTGATTATGCTCCAACAAAAACTGATCGGACCAATCAAATTGTCAGGGCGGCCTTTAGACGATGATGGACGGATGATAAACAGTAACGTACGTCATCAAAGGCGCTTGGGTTTAATTTGTTCTAATCCTAAATGGAGAACTTGTTCGTATATGCATTCACCTTTACTATTTCTCTCAGAAATGATGATCGCATTGGTAAGTATTCTGTGTGTCCTTAAATAATTTTTTACAACACAGGCAAAGATCCTTAAAAGGGGGGTACAATGTGTGATATTTTGGCAAGCTTGCCTATAATCTATATATTGTATATCACAAAATTGAGGTCGCTTCAACCCGCAGACATGGAAAACAACCTGGGGACAAAACCGCAGACTTGGCAACACAGTGAAGTTGAGTTCGGTTGACATTTGACAACTAATTTTATGCGTTGCTCCATTGCTCTGATTAGTTGTAAGTCCAATTTATGTCTTTCCTGGTTCGGTTGAAACATGCCCCATAATTACAGCCCAATGGAGCAGTTTCAGACGGTGTCAGGCTGAAAATCAATAGCATTTCTATGACTTTCCAAAAGAGATTAATAAAAAAATTACTTTTACACTGTTACAAAAAAAACAAAGCTTTTATATATATATATATATATATATATATATATATATATATATATATATATATATATATATATATATATATATATATATATATATATATATATAAATATGCATTTGGAACCGATATACTTCATCATACGTCCAGCTCATTATGTTGTAACATTTTGGCCATGTTTAACATGAGAATTAAACTCTGTAACACTGTAAATAAGTCAGAATGCATGAAATAATCCAACCCTTAAGTGCATTTGTCTATATATATATATATATATATATATATATATATATATATATATATATATATATATATATATATATATATATATATATATATATATATATATATATATATATATATATATATATATATATATATATATATAAAAGCTGTTGTTTTGAACATTCTGTTCATCATTTCTGAAATCAGTTATTTTCAATATTCGGTATATTTCACAATTTTACTCTTTTACTTATTTTTGATCAATTTAAAGCACCACTAGGTAACTTTTCAACCTTCATAATATATTTTCAAGACTCTTGTGATGATAAATCGACTTACAATAGGTTGAATGACACGTCTGCCATAGCTTGATGGGGTCTGTATCGTTTTTAATCGTACTTTTAAACTTCGGGTTTCGGGTAGTAACCCGAGAACAAAAAGAACTACAAAATTCGACTGCTTTACGGCATATACGTCACTTCTACCAACACCCACACTTCCTTACATTCGGACGTGCGAGCCCAACTTTGTTCGTCGGATAATATAGTCATGTCCAAAGCAGCGCAGACAAATAAGAAAGAAAAGGTTTTGTTGGAGGAAAGCAATAAGAGGAAACAAAAAAATAATGGGATTAAAGGCAGGAGGAGGATCAACACTGGACCAGCGTTTGCTCGTTGGCGTGAGCTGAAGGAGGCGTGCCCGACCGATGCTGTCATGCTTGTTATGGTGATTACCTAACGCTACCACTCAAACATTGAACTGAAGTATCATATAGATTCTGTAAAACGGTAACCAATAGACTATAATGACGCTGGCTTGTATACGTGAGCATTGTGATTATTTGGCGTTTGAAAAAAATAAAACCCATGAAATTATATTCATATGACATGCTGAAACATATGCCACTGACTGTACCTGGGATGAAGACATTTCACACGCGCCGCCAGAAGAACACCTACATGTGAACTCCTCCTGCAGTGTTCAGGGTAACTGTTAGTGCTGCACCAACCCACGGGGACGCTTTTATGAAGTTATTTGGCCCGCCCCGCACCACTGTATATATTTTTACAACCCGCCCTGCACCCGCGACCATTAAATAGACATACGGGGTCCGCGGGTTATGAGATAACCCGCGCATTACTAGTTCAGGGCTATCAGGGTTGTCATGTCAACAAATGCACGCGCGATGGCATCCCCTGTTGTAGGATGACAGAGCTTATGACAGTAGTTGAGGACATTATTTTTTCCCAACTGTAGGGGGACCCCGAGAGCAAAAGTTGCCAAGTGCTGCTTTAATGCCTTGGATATAAGAGAAAAATTGTGAGAAAACGCTTCAATGCCAAACATGGATTTTTCCGTGTTTCCGTGTTTTCACTGTCGGACGTAATCATATGCATATGTAAAATAATGTAATCATCATTATTAAACAGCATATGAATCAAAATGATCTAATGTTTGAATGAAATGTGGACCCAGGACGAGCTACAGGACTGTGCAAGCGTTAGGAGTGTTGATGAACTCGATCACTCCAAAAATGTGATTTTCTCAGCTTTTTGTTCAAAATGTTGCTTTTTAATGAAACGTACCCATATTCAAGTGTTGATTAAAAGTAATGCATGAAGCTAGAATAAAACGTTTTGTTTTTGTTGTTTAAAAGAAGAGGGTCAGCTCTTTATTTTGATGTATTGTATTTTCAGATATTCATTACACTAAATAGTATATGGGCTATTCAATTTTTGTAAAAATTGGCAAAAACCCTGGCGGTGGCTGGTAACTTAAAAAAAAAAAAAAAAAAAAAAAACGCTGGTGGGGAAAGAGTTAAGCATATTCACTTTCATATTTACCTTTTTTAGCCCACCAGGAGGACTAAATTTGGGCCACTCCAAGATAACAGCAGAGGTTGTTTGATCCCCAAGAAAAAACAATCTAAAACAGACCTTTTTTTCAACAACCTTTAAATGAACTCTGAGTGACACAGAGTTAAAATCCACAGGAAAATCCACAAAGACTTATTTTACATATAAACTGCATCAAATCATTCAAAAAGGATAATAGCTGGACTCATAATCAAACACCTTTCGAATACATAATTCTATTTTATGTCTACAACCAATATACATTACCATTATGTTTCAAAAAACACTCAAAATTCATGTAATTGTTGTAACTATTGAACGGTTTATTGGAAGTATTCCTTGTCTGGTATGAGTATAAATCTCTGCTCATAATTCAGAAGATGTCTTGATTGAAATCTGTGTAGAATACATCCTATTCTTATAATAGACAGGTAATTTCAAGGGAGACTCTGGGCTATTTGTCATCTTATTCTTTGTTCGTGTTCTAATATTTTAATCTCAAATGTCTGCCCCTCCTCCTAGATGGGTTCTTACCAATTAGGTATCATCGTTGTTTCAGAGGTGTTTGTTTCTCCACCTCTCCCTTAAAATGATCTATTATAAGAATAGGATGTATTCTACACAGATTTCCAGGTAATTTTAAGGGAGAGGTGGAGAAACAAACTCCTCTGAAACAACGATAATACCTAATTGGTAAGAACCCATCAGACAAGGAATACTTCCAATAAACCGTTCAATAGTTACCACAATTACATGAATTGTGAGTGATTTGTGAAACATAATGGTCATGAATATTGGTTGTAGACAATAGAATAATGTATTCGAAAGGTGTTTGATTATGAGTCCAGCTATTATTCTTTTTGAATGATTTGATGCAGTTTATATGTAAAATCAGTCTCTGTGGATTTTCCTGTGGATTTTAACTCTGTGGATATTAAATTGTTAACCCATTTTCTCTGATCTTTGTCTGCTTTTAACTCTGTTTGGGCCCCAGACAGAGTTAAAGGCAGACAAAGATCAGAGAAAATGGGTTAACAATTTCATTCAAATACACTCATCTCACTTTCCATTATTTTACTTAGTTTCTTTTCTTTCTGTTCTCGTGTCTTGTGTGCTAAGTTAAGTTCTGCAACACATTTTTGATCAACGATTCTACAGCAAAGCTCGCTTGAACTTCAAATCTCATCCATGAGACTTTCCATCCATCTGCCAACACATCACGTGATTGGTTTCTCAAGACACCGATCAAAGACATGACAAGACCTTCAGCGAATCAAAGAACCTGGAAAATCCCCAGCCAGGACTAAGAAGGAGGGAATCCTCCAAACTACAAACACAAGTAATATACAGATTCTAACTGAACTGGTGCATTGATATCAAATCTAATAACCCCGCCTAAGAAACGACAGGAGGGTTAAATGAATGATTAATGGTCCGTTCAGGTCATGTGTTATAAATTTATATACTGCAAGAAACTTGGAATTTCATGATTTCACTCTCTTAAAACTCATACTTTCCTCCTTTCTGCAAATTCTGTGAATGTGTGTGCATTTATTTGTGTTAGACAATAGTTTTATGTGTTAGAGTAATCAATTAAGTTTTGTTTGTATTTAAAGATAACTGTTCTTGTGTTTTGTGCTTATAGATTTAATGTCTTAAACTGCTGACAAATGATTAATGTTACCTGTCAATTAAATAGTGTTTCATTATTGTTTGGATATTAATATTCACTGCAGAGTTGTTAGTTACAGCCCGTTCAAATGAATGCTGAATGAGTCATTTTCTCGGCTGTAAAATAAGTGACTCTTTGAAAATTCCCTATGAATGAATTAATAATTACATTTTAGCTAAACTGACCGGTTTCCCTTAAACACATCTTACACTGAGAACATGAAATTGTCTTGTTATGATGTCTTGTTTCACAGGAGTATAAATATGAGGAAACACAAAGGCCAAATTCATAATTTCAAGGCCTTAATCATTCATTAAAATGAGTAAAACCAAATAATATTGTTCTGATGTGCAGAAAAATATTGTTGAGCTTCGCAAAATAGAAACTGTCTGTAAGAAAATAGCTAAAGCATTGCAAATCCCCATTTCCACCATCAGGGCAATAATTCAGAAGTTCCAATCAACTAAAGATGTTACGAATCTGCCTGGAAGAGGATCTGCGTCTATTGTCTTAATGCAAGTCGATAAGGGAAATTTGAGTCTTTATAAGCCTGATAAGCTGTATTATGCTTTCATATATGAGAAAATTGACAAATAACAGTAACACTTTACAGTAAAGTTCATTAGTTAACATTAGTTAACTAATGTTAACTAATGAACCTTACTAATTAGTTAACATGAACTAACAAAAAACTGCACTCATAAAGCATTTATTTATCATTGTTAATGTTAATTTCAAAATGTACTAATACTTTATTAAAATCTTGTGGACATTAGTTAATGCACTGTGAACTAACCTGAACAAACCACACTGTAAATTCTAACAAGTTCAGTTTATTTAAAAAAAGTTTGGACATTTTAGGTTTAGTTCACCTATTATGAATGCATTTAACACTCAGTTAAGTATGCTTAATTGCATCAAGTTGTTCTTACTTAAACCATTTAAGTGTCTTCATAATTATATTTGTGATCTGAGGAAGTGTACTCACAGAATGCAATGCAGCAAAAATAAATTAATAGCTTTTAAAAATATATATTTTTATATCTTTTGTCAGTATAACCCCAATAATGACAGCGAATGAACTTGGAATGTCTTATTAAGTGTATATATATATATATATATATATACATATATATATGTATATATATATATTTTTTTTTACCATTGTTGTGTTTTAGTAGCCTAGAAATCTCGACACACCCTAGCGGCAGAAAATCTAATCTGCTGCGAGTGTCGTCAAGCAACTCTCAATTCACTTCTGAGCTGTAAACACCAAACTCTGGTCGGGCCAATCACATCGTGTATAGAATCGGTGGGTGGGGCTTAACATAATGGCGGCAGAGTTGTGCTTGCGTGCGTCTAGTAAACACCAGAAACTGGCGAATTGCGGTCTTTCAAATCAGCTCTGACCGCGACTCTGGAAGACTTGGAGTTAAGCTTTTCTCTGAGAAAAGAACAAAGAACGGAACTGAAGTCATTCTTAAGAAGGGAAGATGTGTTCTGAGTTTTGCCGACCAAAGATACGGATACGGGCGAAAGTTTAATCTTTCAATGAGCTCTGTTTCACCTTGGTTGCTCTGGTTGGTTGCAGCTCTATCCTATCGCGTGCAGAGGGAGTTTGAAAGACAACCGTTTATCCAGCCCCTCGGATTGAGCCCTGTCAATGGTGAGTTTCCACACCAAACATCTTGATGTGGGTCTGGCTAGTCAGACTAGTGTTTCACATGCTTATTAAAACATATTACTTCCCTTCCTTTAAAATCAGATAACTGTGATTTCTTGTTACATCACTGCATTAATAGGAAGAGAATTACAGTAATATAAATGAAGTTACAAGTGCCCAACCAAAGGTAACACTGATCCCCATAATGGTGAGAAATTTTAGGAAATCAACATAAATTTATGAAGTCAGCTTATGTGACGCTCTCCCAAAGTATTTAGTTGTATTTTCAATAACATTCAAGATGACTTAAAAAATGAAGAAGAACAATGACTGTAGAAGTGAAGGAAATTAGTGAAAAGTCTATTAAGAATTGCCCCGCCTCAACCTTTTACCCACCCCCCTGTTTTGTTGTTATTGTTGTTGTTGTTGTATTTTATTTTATTTTTTTGTTTTGGCAAATTAATACTCAAACGAGTGAAGTAATGTTTACTTGGGCTTTCTGAGCATGCAAATAGTTGGCATGCAAATAGTTCAGATTACATTTTTTTTAAAGTAAATTCAACAAATTAGTGGACATTAAGTAAAATGAATTTAAAAAAAATGCAAGTAAGAACAACTATTGGCTTTTACAGTGCATGAACAGCTGTATTTTTATTAACTACATGTTTGCTATGATTGTGATTTTAACACATGCCCCCCCCCCCATTATTGAGACAGCAAAGCAGGCAGGAAAAACGGAAATGAGACATGACACGGGCCAGACTCACACCTGCATCCCTGCAAGCACAACAACTGTTATGCATTGTGAGCAAATGCTCTGCCCACTGTCACGGGTCAGACTAGTCTTGCTTTTCGTCGTTTGATGTTTACAATTAGGTTAACCCAGCTGGTTAATGTCCATAGACTGCCAAAGTAGTTAGAAACACCTGCAGTTAACAGATAAAAGTGCTGTGACACTCTGTCCCTGAAGCAGAGTGGTTCTTTTAAGAACTGGGTTGAGGCTACATTTGCACATCAGCACAAGTTGTGCTCAAGGCAAAATTTACACTCCCCAACTGAAGGTGACATGACTCAACAATGGGGAGTGTCGTGGGGAAAGTGAGTCAGGCAACAATGAGACAACAGATGGACAAAAAGACTGTGCTGATGAATGAGAATGGAGCTCATTCTGGATGTCCCTGATGACTGACAGATAGGCAGGATACATTCGATAGAGATCAGTTCTGATCCATTTGATGCTGTAAAAGCAGTTTCAGTTGCATCATCAGCAATTCTTTCACACAACTTCAAATCTTTGAAATATCCATACACACATATAGAGCAAAAAGGTATTTTCCAAAACTTAGTGAGCTGCCTTGCTGTCAAAGTGTTTTGGAATACTTCACATAGGCAGTTTTTTGGTGCTACACATTGTAAACCACATGGGAAACTCGGCTTACATCAAAGAGTTTGAGTCCAAGAACTTTTTCAAAAAAAGATTTATATATGAATTTATTTACTCCAATCAGGCATAGCATTATGACTATTCTAATATTGTGTTTGTCCCCCTTTTGCTGCCAAAACAGTCCTGACCCTTGCCTTCTTCGCATTGTGCATCCTGGGGCCATGTGTTCCCAAGGTAAACGACGCACACACCCCCGATCATCCACATTAAGTGTAAAAGAAAGTGTGACTCATCAGACCAGGCCATCTTCTTCCATTGCTCTGTTGTCCAGTTTTGATACTCACTGGTGAACAGGGGTCAGCATAGGCACCCTGACCTCCGACTATGCAGCACCAACTGTGATGCACTGTGTATTCTGACAGCTTTCTATCAGAACCAGCAAAACTTTTTTTTGATCAGACCACAAGGGCCAGCCTTTTTTCTCCCCAAATGCATCAATAAGCCATGGTCCAGTCATTGGTTCACAACTGTTCCTTACTTGGACCACTTTTGATATCTTAAGTATTGACCACTGTAGACCAGGAACACCTCGCTGTTCTAGCCATCACAATCTGGCCCTTGTCAAAACACACTCAAATCCTTACACTTGCCTTTTTTCCTGCTTCTAACACATCAACTTTGAGGACAACATGCACCTCTCAGTGGTCAGGTTTGTTTTGGTAAGTTCAAGTCAAATGCACATCAAGGCTGCATTTATTTGATCAAAATACAGTAAAACTGTAGCCTAGAAATCTAGACGCACCCTAGCGGCAGCAAATTTAATTTGCCCGCAAGTGTCGTCTAGGAACTCTCAATACCCTTCTGAGCTGTGTTCCTCACAATCTGTACGGGCCAATCACGTCATGTATAGAGTCGACGGGCGGGGCCATAATGACGACGGCCGAGTTGCGTTTGCTGGTTTCTAGTAAACAGAAACTGGCGAACGGCGGCTGTCTTTCGAATCAGCTTTGACCGCGACTCTGGAAGACTTGGAGTTAAGCTTTTCTCTGAGAAAAGAACAAAGAACGGCACTGAAGTCATTCTTAAAAAGGGAAGATGTGTTCAGAGTTTAGCCGCCCGGATACGGTGAATGTTTAATCTGTCAGCGAGTTTCACCTTTGTTGCTCTGGTTGGTGTAGCGCTATCCTATCGCGTGCAGAGGGAGTTTGAAAGACAACCGTTTATCCCGCCCCTCGGATTGAGCCCTGTCTATGGTGAGTTTCCAGACCAAACATCTTGATGTGGGTCTGGCTTGTCAGGCTAGTAAAATTGTACAGTAAAATTGCGAAATATTCCTACATTAGAACTAGAACCAGGAAAGGCTTCAAATTTGAAGGTTTTAATTTTAGAGTGGAATGAAAATAGATTGGGCTGAAATGATGTGATAATTTGAAAAACATTTGAAGAGATGTTGATGAAAGAAGCTGTGCCCACATCCTTTCCCCCTCTCTCTCTCTCTCTCTCTCTCTCTCTCTCTCTCTCTCTCTCTCTCTCTCTCTCTCTCTCTCTCTCTCTCTCTCTCTCTCTCTCTCTCTCTGTGGTGGTATGGGTCAGTTTAAGGGTAGGGTTAGGTGTAAGGGAAGTGCTAACTGTGTAATTATAAATGTAACTACAGAAATTAATTACAGACGTAATTACAATCAGGTATTTTTTTTAAATGTAAGTACAATGTAAAAACATGTATGTACACAGTAAGTGCATTGTATCAAATGATGAATTTAAATGTTAGTTCATAGTAGTTAAGGCCACCTAATATAAAGTGGGTCCCTATATATATAAAATTGTTTCTAATAGCAAAGCTACATTTTTAGCAGCAATTACTCAGTTTTCAGTGCCACATGATCCTTCATGAATCAATATAATATGTTAATTTAGTTCAAGAAACATTTGTTATTGAAAAAAGCTGTGCTGCTTTATATTTTTGTAGAAACGGAGATACTTTTTTATGATTGTTTGATGAATAGAAATGTATTAGAATATAAAAAGTCTTATACTGTCATATACACACAATTCTTATTTTTTTATTTATTTAAACAAGAGTATGCTTTTGTGTTTATTTTTATGTGTTGGTGTTACCGATTAAACAATATGCAAACCACCCACAAATTAAGAATACGCAACCCACGAATTTCCCATATTTGCATAATTGCATGTGCCATTAACAAGGATTTACACTTTTTCCTCTCACTGTGCCTTCGCTTGCAAAACGAATATTCAGGAACAGAAACAACTGAATCATCTAGGCTTATTTTTATCCGTACTGCACACATGCAAAGTAAGCAGATGTTCATCTGTAGTTACACAGACAGAAACAATAGTCTCTTTCCTAAAACATACCGAAAAAACTAGCAGAAGCTACTGGCTTCCAACAGTTGCACTCACTGATACTTTATTGAACCACACAAGAAGAAGAAGACAGGCCCATCCATCCAGAGGTTCAGTATCCATGGCCAAGGGTCAGGGGACGCCTCCTACTCAATTAGTGTGTTGCAGATGGAGAAGCTTTATTCAGCTTAGTCTGATTAATAGTTTATTGAACACAGCTTGCAATTAAGCCACACTTGAATGAATCCCATTAATGCAGTCTGTTATTAACCTTTTCACTCATGTTTAATATCTCCTTTATTAAATGTAACAAAATGATATTTATTTGATACTATGGAGTTTTTAACAATGAGTGAGGACGCCCACGCTTTCTAGCATCTTGTGCAGATTTTTAATTAGAGTTTTTTTTTTCCTTCCGTGATGACACCCCATCATTAACAGAATTAAAAATCCAATGCGATGAGTCTTTGTGAGCAGCTGGCTTTCAAAGGCCTTGCTTTCATCTCTATCACTCAGTCCACCCTCCTTCCAATCATTCATCCATCCAACCCTCTGTCGCGCCATACATCACAGTGTGGTTTTGGTTGTCAATTTGTTTTTGTGTCTTTTCTCTTATTTTTTGGTCTCTGTTTCTTATATTGAAGACCTCATAAAAAGGTTTGATGAAAGCTTGAGGCCGGGATACGCTACATGTACCTTTGCCCCGATTTGCAGTCTAGATGAATCAACAGTTGCTAAAAGTCTGTGCCATTCTGCAGATTTTGGGCAGCGAAGGTGACAAATTTCACAGAAAATCACAATGTATGAAGGACACAGACTTTAATTTGTTTAGCTTCAGGCTATGATTACATCCATTCGGAGGATATTAAATCATGTTTGATATCAAAACATGCTCAAATCTAAAAGATTTTTTTTTCTTATAGCGATTACTTCGCTAAAGAGAATTGGGGATTTGCAGGCTCTGCCAATCTCGACATCCTGCTTAGAATTTGTCCCCGGATTGGTCAAGGCTATTTTGCACTCTGACTACCGTCCTGAAGTTCCATTTTCGACCGTGCATTCAGTCATTCTTTAGGCTTTCTGTCCTCTGTCATTCACTATGTCGGAGCAGGAGAAACTTCATTTGCTGCCATGTTTGTGCTCTTCAATCCTACGTCCACCACATTAGCCAGTGGCATAAGTCTGAACAATTTTTTATTTGCTATTGGGACCACAAATGGGGGGCAGGTGCCACCAAATCAAACAATGTCACATGCCATTGCGCTAGCCTATAAGGTGTGCTAGGAAAAGCTTCGTCTTTAGGTGTTATGGCTCATTCTTCTAGGGGTTTACATCCTACGGGGCTTTGGCAAGAGGCACCCCCTTGCAGCTAGTATATGATAAGGCCGGGTTGTCCTCTCCGCATACATTTATCATATTTTATATTTGGATGTTAAAGCTACACTGTGTAACTTTTTTAGTTTATTCTTAGCTAAAATCACTTAGTTCTTTCAAAAATATATGTGCTCATTAATGTATATTTACTTCTTTCAAGTAATAATGTATTCTCGTAATTTTATAATGTACTATTGAAAATACATACGAGTCAGGGTTCGGATGGCGGTCGCCATGTTGCTCTTCCATCTTGAAAGTACATTTGCCAAAGAGGGACATACCCGTAAATTCAAGCTTCACTTTTCGTGTTTTTACACTCGATGGCACTGTGTCGAATGTGAAGAGGAGGATTGCTTGAGGCTGCTATATGATGATGGAGGATCACTCATAAGCCCCTTTCACACTGCACGTCGGACCCGCAATATTCCCGGAACATTGCCGGGTCGTTTTCTGTGTGAAAGCAACCACATTCCGGAATTGATTACCGAAATCGACCCGGGTCGGGGACCTAGTAACATTGCGGGATATGTATCAGAGTCGCCAAGGAAGCGGAAAAGAGAATTAAGACGGCAACGCAACAGGCAAATCAACAAGACAAAAGTAAATATTGGATTGGCCTTTCCAAGATGGAAAGAGCTCATGAGGAGCAACGATTTAAAAAAGAACGCCGACGTTGCCTGCTTTCTTCTCGACAGGTAATATTAATTCAGCCTATTTGTGTAGATTGGAAGTTTTATTGTTGCTGGGCTAATTATATTATGGTGTGCTGTGCATAACACTAGAACGACGTCTAGGATAGTTTTCCTCGCGTCAATGATGAAAAAGTATTGTTTATCTTATAACATAAATCCGTGTTCTATGACGGATAAGATGAGATTAATATTTTAATTGCATTATAATTTGTTTGCCTTACGCTAGTGATGTCGTACAGAATAACGATAGCACTGATAAAAGTTACTTTACTAAGATTAGCTTGCATTCGTCTGGGAACCTGATAGCTGATGTTAGCAATGAAATGGTAAAAAATAACGAAAACGTAAAACTATTATTCATTTTACATAGATTAATTTAATCATAGATCATTTGGCAAATTAAAAAACTGCAAATTATAATAGTTTTCAAAAGTTACCTCATCACTTGAAGCAACACTCACTGAAGATGTCGAACTGGAAGCCATGACTAAATCGACCACCGTAGGAGTTGAAACGAAATCGAAATTGAGAGGAACAGAAACTATTATTCACTGGATGGTCATATACCTTTTCACCACTAGATGGGGGAAAATATCACACAGTGTAGCGTTAATGCTACTCCAGGCTCACATGTCCTTAAGTTCTAAATTATAAGATCATTCTAAGCAGGCATGCATAAAATTATTTGCACAAATATATAACATTTTACCAACATTCTTTGGCAAAAAATGTATTTCATCCACAGTGTCCTAAGTGTCTCAAATGCCAGAGGTCTATCGATTCGTATGTTCATTGATACATACAACAACAGAACATTTGTAATGTTTTTTGGTGGAGACATTGTAATACTCGAGCAAAACAGAAACGTAAAGTGAAATGGCGGTCTCTGTGCTTCTTACTCAGGGGTGTGTCTATGCTGAAAGGGCAGGTCATCATGGGCGGGATACCCCTACTCTTACATAGGAGTGGTCGGAAATATGAACAGCACATTATGAGAGATTGATAATGATTGATGGGGATTATACAAAAGTATAGGTATTGGGTGATTTTTTAGTAGGGGTGTAACAGATTGCAGTTGATCCGTGATCCATACAGATCACTACCCGTGGTTTGGCATGCGAGGATTTATTGCACATTTTTTTTAAACTTGCGGATTAATCTGAATTATTTAGCAATTTGGGAATAAAAGCTTTTTAAAGGTATCAACTGGATTTAAAAAAAAGTATACTGTTGTCTGAGGTCAACCAATGACGTTTGTGTGGTTTTTACATTCAAAAACATCTATTTTCTACACTGGTTTTGGGGTTCTCTCCTGAAAGCTGAATATTTTGATGGGCATGCCTAACTGGAGACTTGGAAGTAAACGCCTACGGCTAGGATTTGATTAAGATTTTCATATTTAATAATCTTCTACTTCCCCTGTCAGTTCACACGAGGGAGGGATTTTTTGAATGCGGCAACTGGAATGATTCTCACACAGGGCTCTCAAAGCATCTTTATCAAACAAACACAATGATTCATCTCTCATCCCGCCACGATTGATTGGAATATAATTTTTATTACTTGGCCCACCCGATCGGTGTATATAAATGCGAACTCGTTGATGGGCCTGGTGTCTATAAAAGGCTTTCTTTGACTAACAAAGTTTTCAGCTCCGAAAGTACAGGATATTCTTATATCGCGATTAACTTTTATATATCAAAGGCTCAAGGGAAAGTTGATTTCTCAATTCATCACCTCTTTAAGTAATTTTGGTCCTTTAAACTTTCAGTGAAACTACACACAGCAATCATGTTCAAGTGAACAGGGCATGTAAATCATAATTAAAGAGAATTGCAATGCTGACAAGCCATGTTCAGTAACAACTTTTTGGTAACAATGCAAACAGAGATATTGTCTTTTAAAATTATGGCAGTTTATTGCCTAAAAAACAAACAAACAAACAAAAAAAACGTCCGGTTTGGACTACAACAAGGTTTTTCCCGGGTTGGTGACAATCATAAACCCTTGCTAGTCACCACAGATATGACTGCCTGTAATGGTAATGGGCGTGGCGTTTCCGGAAAACCTGTGCTAGGCATTTTAGCGAATAACAATACATGAAACTACATTTGGCCATCTAACCAATCTAAGACCATTGCGTTTTTCGGAGGGATGGGCTTCATAGAAGCAGGAAGCAAACAAGCCGTTCAAAGGAAAGTGGAGACAGCGGTGTGGAATAATGCTAAAATATAAGACAAATACAGTGTTTAAAAAAAAAGAAAAATTAATATTAAGACATGTTACACTGCACCCCATAAACACAACCAAGCCTAGAAAAAAAAAAAAAAACACACAGAACCACCCCTTTAAAGGTGCACTATGCAACTTTTCTGTCCACTAGACGATAACATTTGCGATATTGTACTCAACTGAAAAAGAATTATATAACACTGGCCTAGTGGTTTTTGGATATTTTACTGCAAAAAACAAAAACAAAGTACATTTAATGACTACATGTTGTGTGAAACAGGCATGAGAGGTCTACTCTCTCCCCTGAGAATGTTGACATCCTTATCTTTTTGGAAAAAAACAAACAAAAAGTCATTATAAGCTCAGTCCGACGTCTCAGGTTGTTTTTCCCTTTACACTTTAACAACTGAGTAAAATTTGATTTATTTAGCTGGTTATTTTTGTTAAAACCATAACCATATATGCTATTTTTGTTAACACCACACGTTTCTCGTTAACCTATAAACCATATACAGGTAGGTTATGTTAAAACCAAAAGTTTTCATTTAATAAATGGAAAGCAAATAAAAATGGTCGCCTCGCCCTTGATCCGATCTGTGACTCGTGATCCATAATGTGATCCAAACCGTGAGTTTTGTGATCCGTTACATTTTTACCACTACAGGTCTCTGTGTTCATCATCTGTGTTCAAACACCTATTAAAAGTGTATTTTTTAATAAAAGGTCCCCTTTAAGCCAAGTTCTTGACATGTTTGCCACATGCTTCACAGCTAGGCGAACAAAGGATGTTCACCTTGTGTATGAGTATGCAGCATCAGGTTTTTTTGTTGTTGTTTTTTTGTAAAAAATAAATTGTATAAGTTGTAAATAAAATGGATAATTGGAGTATGTTTTACAAGAAAATAATATTTTAGTCTTTACTTTGTGTTACTTGCCATGTCTTTGTAATTATTTGTGAAATGTGCTAGCAATTTCTGAGTGAAAACTTAAAGAAAAATCCTTTTTCAAAGGAAATCCTACACCAAATTATTTCAGTCTAGCAGATAGTTCTAGACGGTATTATGGTGAAAGCACATTGTTTTAATTGACATCACTTTATTGAATAGAAATGTCTGTCTCCTACAAACAGCATGAGCCGTGGATATGTTTGTACATTTTAAATTGTCTGGAGTGCTAAAAGCGTATTTTACCAAGTTTTAGAAATGTAGATGCAGCCCCAAGCTACCAAAAATTGGCTATAAGCTAGAAATCATTTTAATTTCATATGGCCCTTCATTTTTTTTTTCTTTTATGAATGAATGCCAACTATTTTTTTTAAAAGAGCATGTTTGTGTATATGTGAGCATTATGATGCTAAAACTGTCAGCATTTTAACTGTGAATTTATATGACTCACTCGGATTAATACCTATCATCAACAGTGATTGCTGTACTCTGTGTGTGTATGTGTGAATGCTTGTTTGTCTTTACATCTTTCCAACACAACCCAGAACCCTGACAGGAAATGGTCTCTCTGTGTGACTTTAACAGCATGACAGGCTTTAACATATGGCGTGAATCTTTCTGCTAATTTATTTTACTGCTAATAATTAATTACACGACATCACTGAATTATTAAAGCTCAGACCAGAGGACTGATGCGGTGTTGTTTGATTTGGGAGTGTGAATCAGAAAGTGGTCCTGTCACTAAGCTGTGTAGGGTATATGTCACACAAAAAGATGCACTGAACACATGCTGACATAATTATAAATCTAAACTGATCATTTAAATTGCACACTGTGTGCAAGTCATGAAGCAAATAAGGGAAATTATAACAGGCCTGTAAAACGACTATATGCATGCATTTAGATTTTAGAGGGGATTTTACCCTTATTAACTTTACCTATTTCGTTTATAAAGTGTTACCTCTGAGACTAAATTATAGTTTCACTCAGAATGCACATCACGGCACAACATTAGGGGCCAGTAGTGATGGAACTGTTGTTTGTTCTTTTAGACTAGTGATGCATTGCTACTGAAAACTGTAAACTCAGTGGTCTTGCATATCAATGTGTATGTATTGCAGACTCAATCGAACCTAATTACTGATTTGTAACCAAGATAATGGTATCTAGCACACTTGCAAAATTGCACAAAATTGCAGCTGTGAAAGGATCAGTAATGTGTTGAAAACTCCAAATCAATTAGTAATGTTTTGTTTTGTATAGCGTTTATAAATGTATAAAATTACATTATAGCTGCATTATTTCCGGGTGTTGCAAATTGCCTTTCTGTAAAGAGAGAGAAAAAATATTTTAGTGAACAAAAAAGGACTACCAAATAAAAATAAAATGTTATCATTCTTTTGGTGGTGCAGTGTAAGACAAGTAATTTCTGGCCAACAGAAAAACATTTTGTGTGTGTGTGTGTGTGTGTGTGTGTGTGTGTGTGTGTGTGTGTGTGTGTGTATGTGTGTGTGTGTGTGTGTGTGTGTGTGTGTGTGGCCTGGTAATCCCTACGTTATGGGGACAAAATGTCCCCAGAAAGATGGCAATATCAGAAATCCTTGTCCTTGTGGGGACATTTTTAGGTCTCCATGAGGAAAACATCTTATAAATCACACAGAAGGAGTTTTTTTGAGAAAGTAAAAATGCAGAATGTTTCCTGTGATGGGTAGGTTTAGGGGCAGGGGCAGTGTAAGGGGATAGGATGTACAGTTTGTACAGTATGAAATCCATTACGCCTATGGAAAGTCCCCTTAAAACTTGGAAACACGACGTGTGTGTGTGTGTGTGTGTGTGTGTGTGTGTGTGTGTGTGTGTGTGTGTGTGTGTGTGTGTGTGTGTGTGTGTGTGTGTGTGTGTGTGTGCGTGTGTGTGTGTGTGTGTCTTATACATTTATCTAAAATCCCGATTCCAAAAAAAGTTGGAATAAAAAAGGAATGCAATAATTTACAAATCTCAAACTTATATTTTATTCACAATAGAAAATAGATAACATATCAAATGTAGAAAAAATGAGACATTTTAAAATACGATGCCAAATATTGGCTCATTTTGGATTTCATGAGAGCTACACATTTCAAAAAAGTTGGGACAGGTAGCAATAAGAGGCCGAACAAGTTAAATGTACATATAAGAAAAAGCTGGAGGATCAATTTGCAACTTATTAGGTCAACTGGCAACATGATTGGGTATAAAAAGAGCCTCTCAGAGTGGCAGTGTCTTTCAGATGTCAAGATGGGTAGAGGATCACCAATTCTCCCAATGCCGCAGTGAAAAATAGTGGACCAATATCAGAAAGTTTTCTCAGAGAAAACTGCAAAGAGTTTGAAGATATCATCATCTACAGTGCATAATATCATCCAAAGATTCAGTGAATCAAGGCTGGAAAACCATACTGGATACCCGTGATCTTCGGGCCCTGCATCACATAGAGGAATGCTTCTTTAATGGAAATCACAACATGAGCTCAGGAATACTTCCAGAAAACTTTGTGGGTGAACACAATCCACCGGGCCATTCACGGTTGTTGGCTAAAACTCTATAGATAAAAAAGAAGCCATATCTAAACATGATCTAGAAGTGCAGGCATTTTCTCTGGGCCAAGGTTAATTTAAAATGGACTGTGGCAAAGTGAAAAACTGTTCTGTGGTCAGACGAATTAAAATTTTAAGTTCTTTTTGGAAAAATGGTACACCAAGTCATCCGGACTAAAGAGGACAAGGACAACCCAAGTTGTTATCAGCGCTCAGTTCAGAAGCCTGCATCTCTGATTGTATGGGGTTGAATGAGTGCATGTGGCATGGGCAGCTTCCACATCTGGAAAGGCACCATCAATGCTGAAAAGTATATCCAAGTTCTAGAACAACATATGCTCCCATCCAAACGTCGTCTCTTACAGGGAAGACCTTGCATTTTCCAACATGACAATGGCTGCGTAGAAGAAGGATCCGGGTACTGAAATGGCCAGCTTGCAGTCCAGATCTTTCACCCATAGAAAATATTTGGTGCATCATAAAGAGGAAGATGCGACAAAGAAGACCTAAGACAGTTGAGCAACTTGAAGCCTGCTCTCCTCAGTCCCCAGACTCTTGCAGACTGTTATAAAAAGAAGAGGGGATGACACACAGTGGTATACATGGCCTTGTCCCAACTTTTTTGAGATGTGTTGATTATTGTAAATAAAAATATACATCAACTTATTTGTCCCTTAAAATTATACATTATCTTAGTTTAAACATTTTATGTCATATTGTTGTATGTTGTATTCTGAATAAAATATTGAAATTTGAAACGTCCACATCATTGCATTCTGTTTTTATTCACAATTTGTACAGTGTCCCAACTTTTCGGAAACTGGGTTTGTATATGTGATCAATGTCACTGAATGATACCTCTTTGAATTGCATATGCTGCATTTCACACCTTTCTGTGACTGAATCCAGACATTTTTAAATCAGACATCTAAATAATTGGTACACTTTTACACAACAGTATTTTCGGTAACACATTACACCATGGGTGCATTAATTTGCATTAATTAATGTTTAATTAATGCACAGATAATCATGAGTTAATGTATTACTAATGGTGAACTAACCCATTTATTAATGATTACTGCATCAGCAAATAATGAAGATTACACATGATTACTAGATTAAGTAATCATAAATTGTTATTAGTTAAATGCGTCATAATGTATTAATTCCTTAATTACATAATATTAACTAATAATGTATATTATTGTGTTAATTACCACAAGGAGTTAAAGCCATGCATTTCAACTTCCAGTTCATTCTGCTTTAATTAATCATTAGCTAATGATTTATAAAGGTATCATTATGTTATGACTTCACTTGTTGGGGTACATGACTATTAACTAATTCAAAATTAATTCAAAACCCATAACCACAATTACATATTACTTAATCACTTGGTTTATAGACATGTGTCCCATCAAGTAAAGTCATAACATAATGACACCTTTGTAAATCATTAGCTTTTTTTCAGGATTATTTGAATAGTCTGGTGAATAATAAAAAAAAGTCTAAATTTTTTTGTGAACCCAGATAGACTTGCAGACTAGCGGCAAGAAAACTGATTTGTTGTCTAAGACATGGAGTAACATCCGTAAATGTCATTCATAGATAGACCGGCACTTGAGCTTTTAAGCATTTAAACGGTAAGAAAACTGATTTGTTGTCTACAACATGGAATAATGTCAGTAAATGTCATTCTTAAACATTAATAGGCAATCAGTGGGAACGCCCTCTAGCGACCTCACCGCCAGCCATTGACGGTATGCAGCAACAAAGTAGCTGGAAGTGTGAGCAGGGCTTTACTCTGCTGCTTCAATTACACACTGTTTGTGCAGGTGGTATAAAATAGGCCTTTATAACATTTCAGTAGACATGAGGCTGCATTTGTAGTTGTGTGAGGAGGAGGGCTTTTAACAGGCTCAGCATTAGCAGAGGTAATGATGCAGCGTTCTGCCGTTTGTTTGAGTGAGTGTCCTGACCTCACAGCTTGGGTCCTTTGAGACTCCTCTGCCCCGTTACCGTAAGCTAACTCAGCACATCCAATGCTCGGCCCCCACCACACAGAGAGAGTGACTAAGAGGAAGATAGCGATAGGAGAGAGAGGAGAAAAAAATCCAACACATGCACTTTTCCCCAAGTCCTACCTTAGTCTCTGCCGTGCCTCTTAATCCTCTGCGTCAAGCCTAACTTGCAGTCCATGCACACTCGTAAGAGGAGGGGAATATGTGGCGTAACCTCTGCAGGTAATCACGGAGGAAGATGAGGGAAAAAGTGCAAACCCTTTGGCAATTCTGGACCTTATTTAAGAGGACTTTCTTTCTTTGCAGCCCCCCTAAATCTGCGATAAACACAACTGTCAGCACCCTAAAAAATCTGACTATGCGATCTCACTTCATGTTTGCTGAAAACAGCAGCTACCGAGAGTTATCTTAGGTTATTTCACTCTGAAGCCTCCTCATATCAGTCTTTAAAAAGTTAAAGTTTATTAGATTAAGTATTATTATCATTATATCATCGTTAAAGAAGGAAATTTTCTACTAGGCAGCAACATATAATATTTAGACAAGGCTGAGCCCCACAAGACTAAAATCCTAGAATCACCCCAGTCACAGTAGCATTAAAAATGGCTGCTAGATGTTTAATAAGCATGTCAATCATTAATAAAATGTATAAATAAAAAATAAAATAAAATTAATTACATAGTGCAGAAATTAAAGGGGTGGTTGATTATGATTTCACATTTTAACTAAACAATACCTGTTCTGTTCATGCAGCATATATTCTCTGGCTCTGTATTTATAGATTACCATGATATGCTAATCAGTTATTTGAAGATTAAGTTAACTCCACATCAGCTACATAAATGAATCAACCAATCATTCAGAAACATCCAGTAACATTCTACATGCTGTCACATCTTCTTGAGTCTTTCCATCATTGTCCAGTTTGAACATAAAATACTGAACAGTTTCTGACATTTTCAGTGTGTGTCTGCATGAGGGGGCCAGGAGCAGCAGCGTATTTGCATCTAAAAGGACACACACAAAAACCCTAACACATTTTTTTAACACATAATATGTGCCATTAAGGTTATATGTACATATTTGGTACCGATTTGTATTTTTGAGGTACTAATATTCAGTCTTAAAGCACAAAAGTGTACATTCTGTAAGTGTACCACCCCATTTACAGCTTTTGTACCTTTTTAATAATTTCAGTGATGCTGTGAAACCTGGCTTTTCATCAGCCATTAGTCTTCAGTGCCACATGATTCTTTAGAAATCATTTTAATATGCTGATTTGGTGCTCAAGAAACATTTATTCTGATTATTAATGTTGAAAACAGTTGTGCTGTTTAATTTTTTTGTGGAACCTAGACTTGCCTTTTACTGCTTTGCCACTGCATCTTGTACATCCATTTTAGATAGACAGACAGACAGGCAGACAGGCACACAGACAGACAGAGATAGATGGATGGATAAATCTATTTGTGCTTCATTGAGCTGTCTTTGCAATATCGTGACCTGTGTGATTGACTTCTGACTCGTTCTTTGCCGCCTGGTTCACTTGCTGCCTGTAGCAGCTGGGGCTGTGCTGACTGCGAACATACGGAAATAGGAAGGTGATACTTCAGGTTTGATTTGCTCATATCGTAAAAAAAAAAAAAAAAGTGTTATATGTACGGTTCAGTCGGCATGATTAAATCCATTACTTAATCACACTAAATTAGCATGTTAAATTGACAAGCTTATCAATTAATATGTACAGAGTTACACACAGAGAGAGAGAGAGAGAGAGAGAGAGAGAGAGAGAGAGAGAGAGAGAGAGAGAGAGAGAGAGAGAGAGAGAGAGAGAGAGAGAGAGAGAGAGAGAGGATGTGGGCACAGCTTCTTTCATCAACATCTCTTCAAATGTTTTTCAAATTATCACATCATTTCAGCCCAATCTATTTTCATTCCACTCTAAAATTAAAACCTTCAAATTTGAAGCCTTTCCTGGTGTTATTTTTCATACATAGGCCTACACATATAACTTCACACAAAAGTTTTTTTTTGTGGTGTGGGGGTGGGGGTTGGGGCAGTAGGCAGCTGATATGTTAACAGACATATCTCTTTTTTTATGAACTTCGCATACATTTTTGATGTTCCTTATCAGTGCCACCTTCATTCATTAACGTTCATTAAACATTTCACCAAACCCGCGAGATGAAAGACAAGCATCTTCTTTATGACTGGTGTACAAGTTTTGTTGTGATGAATGTGTGTGACAGGGTTTGACCCTACCATGTCACACTGCCGCTCACACTGGTTGAGATCGATGGAAGCGTTTGACGAACGCCCCTCAGCCGTGACATGCTTGGAAAGAGGATATTCTCTGTCCTTCTCATTAAAGTGCAAAATGACTTGACATTTACATGCAGATTGGGTGCCGGCTGCCGCCTTGCAACAGATAACATTATTTTAGAAGAAGGTTAGGGGAAAGTGACAGTGTGTGTGTGTGTGTGTGTGTGTGTGTGTGTGTGTGTGTGTGTGTGTGTGTGTGTGTGTGTGTGTGTGTGTGTGTGTGTGTGTGTGTGTGTGTGTGTGTGTGTGTGTGTTTAAAGAGAGAGGTACAAATTTGAACTTTCTTTTTTAACAACAGTCCCGTGCTCAATGTCCCATGCTCGGAATTTTTGCACACGCAAAGCAGTGAGTATTGAACACACACACACACACACACACACACACACACACACACACACACACACACACACACACACACACACACACACACACACACACACACACACACACACACACACACACACACACACACACACACTCATATTTCACCCTCTCCTTGTAATACCTATGTCATACCCATGTCATTATACACAAATTTTGTCCTCATATTTCACAAAATTTCTATGAGGGTAAAAAACATGCTTAGACAACATGCACAAAAACCCTACTGCTCGTGATGTCACATTGGTGTCTTAAGACACGAACCAATCAGTTTCTGTGAGAAACGGAACAGTATTCATGTTTTTTTATTTTTTAAATAAAAAAAACGAATCTCATCTTGTTCCCATTCGTCATTACTTCCGTCTAGTAAGGTCAAACTGGCGCAATCATATAACATATTTTATCTACCTATATTTTTTTAGTGTTTACTCATTTACTAAATTTACTACTATGTATCTTAATTTAGACACTGTCATCATGAAATCACTTATCTCAGTATTTGTTATAAATCGTTTATCCGTGCACATTTTTTTAGCAATAGCAAAAAACAATGAACTAATGATCCAATCAAAGTCCCGCCTTGAATTTTTCTTCTTCGAGAAGCCATTTCACTCCGATATACGACACCATAGGGAAGAAAAGACTGTTTCATTTCATGCCGACTTTAACAGCCAGTCACTTCAAATATTGAGTCTAAATCATTATCGCACTTGTGAGTTCGAGGCTGTTTCATGAATCTTTTAGACTGGGTAATTTAAAATAATGGGTTCATAAGAGTAATTTTTCTGCAAATCTGACATCCAATGCTGTTTTTAATGTGTGCTGTAAACACTGTTGCATACACTAACAAGGTAATATTGGGTTTTTAGACTAGATTTCCAAATACTATCCCCCCCCCACCCCACACACACACACACACACACACTTGGGAACATTTTATTTCCATGCACTTTGGAACCCTGATTCCACATAAAATGTTTGCATGCACTCATTACCTAATTTACATAATTCCTTTTATCGAATTGAGTGCTAAACAAGGCAAACAGGGCATGCAATTCATTCTTAACGAATGCCTTCTGCTTAAATTCAAAATACTACTATATAACGTAACGGAATGTGTTTTTAATTATGAAGCTATTGTACAAATGAGTAGGTTACATGGCTTATCCATAAAAAATAATAAAATTATAATACTTTCTTCCAAAACACAGTACACTTAAGATTTCTTATTCAGGATAAATTCAAGAAAACAAGTCTAAATCCCTCGTGGTATTTTTGCTCCTCTGGGAAATGTTTTCAGTAAGGCCTTTCTTCAGATATTTGCACTAAAACATTTTTTTTTTTTTTTTTAAGTGAACTGCATGTATTGGTTATAACTCTCTGAGTGTGTGTCACCAAGTAAACGTATCACAACGATTTTACCCTTTGTGAGTAATCTCCTTGGCATGTGGTGGAAGCTCATTTGGCCAATGAGGCATGTTTGCTTCTTGGCAATAGTAAATCGAGATCTGAATCTATCACACTGAGAATGAGGATCAAGCCCTTGTCAGAGAGGTGAATGGCTCCAGAGAGAGCCCTATAAATCCAGAGCACTAGGGGCGGGGAGGTGGGACAGCACCTGTCAGATCAATCTGAGGTCAAATTGTGATGCATGGCGCTCAAAGACATTCACATTATATAATTATATAACAGTGAACTGTTCTTGCGCCGTGTGTTTGACTGACACACAGCGATCAACTGATTCTACGGATACCTTATCTCATAATGTCTCTACTCTCTGGTGTTCATACAGCATGGAATTGGATTTAGCTTTACTTGTATGTGTGGTGATGAGAGCTTTAATATGACAGTGCAAGTTTGGCCTGTGATATTTTTGCCTTAGTAGATGAATGCATGGTGGGGGGTGGGAGAGAGAAAGCAGTCAAGACTTTTACTTGGTCACACTGACAAGTCTCAGCATTCCCCTCGACACACATAAACTCGTCCGAAAGTGTGTATTTTTGTCCTTGAGTGGACACAAATGGCAGCAAGGAAAATTGTTGTTAAATGCCGACACACTCCCTTTGCTCCCCTCTCTCTTTGTGTGTGGATGTTTATAAAGACAGACAGAAAGAGTCTGTTTAGGTAAAATTCAAAATACAGAATATAAAGCTGTAGCATGTAATTTCTGCGCAACGGAACAATGGAAGCCTGTCTCTGCCGCAAGAGCATATAAATAAATTCATTAATTCATAGTGAAATATAAAGCCACACTGCAAGACTAATTCACATTTAGACTAAAAAAAATGCACAATTGTGTGATCTAAAGTTGCAGTTACCTCGGGGTGGAAATAAATAAATGTATTTTTAAAATGTAGACAGTTTTACAAACTATTTTTGGATTGTAGTCCCACCCCTAAACTCGTGCAATTGTTTAAGCCAATGTTTCTAAACAGAAGAATGTTAAAAGCACCACAGATCCACAGTTTTTAGTTCTCTAAAAAAATGAGGCTAGGAAAGAAGTATTTTAAAAGTATTATAGAAAAGAAAAGAAGTACAACACTTTAAGTCATTAGCATTAAATATTTGTTGACCAAAAACTAGAAAGGCCAGGGGAAAACGGTTTAGTTTTGAATTTTCACATCTTTTGAAGCTCACAGTCAACATTAAAAGAGATAATTACAGCTCAAATCAACATTCTGTTTATTTCACTGGACTTCTAAAAGGGAAGTTTATGAACTTCGCCGCCTAAATTTGTGAAACCCATTAACAGATGATGTTTTTTTTTCTTTCGTTTTTTAGACTAAACAAACTTTTTAAATAAACCCAAAACTCAGATTGCTTATTATCTCTGCTAATTCTAAATGAGCAATTTCACACTAACAATAATTGATTTGCACAAACTTTTTTAGAAACCACAACAGAATTAGCAGGCCTGAGTAATGCTTCAACTTCTGTAGGCTACATGGTCTAATTGATAGGGACTGACACTGCCCAGTTACTGGTATATTAGAATTGATTATAAAGTGGTACAGACTTGAGTGTCCGTGTGGATTTATCACAGTAATAGTTTGTATTAGATGGTGCTGATGAATGCAGCATGCGTTTAGCCGATGCTAATGGAGTTGCTTTTGTCCGTTTGGCACTGAACTCCTGATTGAATCAACTGGATGGAAGGTCAGGGACTCAGGGGAGATGCGCTATTCATTTGCATTAAGCGTTGTATGGGTCGAGTGGAAAGTTGAGTTGTGTGTGTGCAGGTAAAATGTGGCTTGTCGAGGAGAGATACCCTATTACATGATTTGAGAGATTTTTTTTTGAAACTGCAAGATTTTCTTATAAGGAAAGAGACTGTCACTTTACAGGTGCTGGTCGTATAATTAGAATATCATCAAAAAGTTTATTTATTCCACAAATTCTATTCAAAAAGTGAAACTTGTATATTATATTCATTCATTACACAGACTGATTTATTTCAAATGGTTATTTCTTTTTCTTTTAATAATTATATTTGACAACCCAAACTCTCACAGTCACAGTATCTCAGAAAATTAGAATATTATGAAAAGGTTCAGTATTGAAGACACCTAGTGCCACACTCGAATCAGCTAATTAATTCAAAACACATGCAAAGGCCTTTAAATGGTCTCTCAGTCTAGTTCTGTAGGATACACAATCATGGGGAAGACTGCTGACTTGACAGTTGTCTAAAAGACGACCATTGACACCTTGCACAAGGAGGGCCAGACACAAAAGGTCATTGCAAAAGAGGCTGACTGTTCACAGAGCTCTGTGTCCAACCACATTAATAGGTGAAGGGAAGGAAAATATGTGGTAGAAAAAATTGTCCAAACTATAGGGATAACTGCACCCTGGAGAGAATTGTGAAACAAAACTTCAAAATGTGGAGATTCACAAAGAGTGGACTGCAGCTGGAGTCAGTGCTTCAAGAACCACTATGAACAGACAAATGCAAGAAATAGGTTTCAGCTTTCGCATTACTTGTGTTAAGCCACTCTTGATCAACAGACAGCGTCAGAAGCGTGTTGCCTGGGCTAAAGACAAAAAGGACTGCTGAGTGCTCCAAAGTTATGATCTCTAATGAAAGTACATTTTGCATTTCCTTTGAAAATCAGGGTCCCAGAGTCTGGCGGAAGAGAGGAGAGGCACACAATCCACGTTGCTTGAGGTCCAGTGTAAAGTTTCCACAGTCAGTGATGGTTTGGGGTGCCATGTAGAGGTCTTCACGGGGCACTCGAGACCCGTGGACCCAGGATCCAACCCGGACCCGTACGGGTTCGGGTCTATATTTTAAATGGTCAGCCGGGTCCGGGTCGGGTCCCAATCTATTACTTCGGGTCCCGGGTCTGTTAACGCTGTAGCCTATGTAATACGTCAATCGGACTGGCCGCGAGAGTCAGCACGGCTTGTGTGTTTTGTGTAACTTACTAATTGCTAAATTAGGATAAGAAAAGTGTGAGCCGGGAAATGAGGTTTAGAAATACACAACAACAACAAAAACACAACATGCTCAAATTGCGTAAAAAAAAAGCTCATATTTCAGGTTGCTCCAGCTGACGCTCGAGTGCAGTCTCAAGCATGTGTCATGTTTCTATGGCAACCCGAGCTTCCGCAGTGACTGTAATGACTTTAAAAATAATAGGAATGAACCGTCTTGTTTAATCTTAAAGTTCTGCTAGTCAGACTCGGCTCAGAGAGATTATGGCAAATAAATAATGCTAACGTAAGCAGCCATGGCACTGAACGAGCAAGAGTTATTAGTTCAAAAGGGCAAACAGTCAAAGTTATTATAAGAGTTAACTCATGAATCCCACACTGTGACATAAAGTTGACTTTTACAGCTGAAATGATGAGGGAATTAAGCATGCTTGGAACAATTACAGCGGAATATTGTAATACATCACAATCAAGGTACAAGGAAGGGAGACAACGGCTATATATCGTTAGGTAGGCTGACTGAGACAAAGTTATTTTTCGCTGCTTGTTTGTTAACTTGTTAACAGCTGTTTATTGTGTAATATGAGACAATCGGGTCCAGTCGGGTCTGTCTTCCCGCCGGGTTCTGTTCCAGCTATCAAATAATAGACGGGTCCATATCGGTTCCGGGTACTATATTTTTGGCATTTCTCTGATCTGCACGGGTCCGGGTCCAGTTTTTGTCGGTTCTGTGTAGAACATCACGGGTCTCTTCAGGTTCGGGAATTTTTGGAACTGTAAAGACCTCTATGCCATGTCATCTGCTGGTGTTGGTCCACTGTGTTTTGAGGTGGTGATGCCCACGGTGTCCGCTTGTGAACTCTCTTTTTGCTTTGACATGACCACAGAGGTCATTCCTGAACTTTCTGTTTTCTCTGTCTTCTTTTGTAGTCCATGAACTTCCTGTCTCGCCTGGCATGACAACTGAGGTCATCAATTAACTCTGTTTGCCCAGATACAAAATGCACGGAGGTCGTCCCTATACCTGTCTGCCCTGACACGACCACAGAGGTTAGTCTATGAACTCGACACTGATGCCTGGTGCCATGCCATGCCTTTGTTGTCTCTAGTCCCACCTGATCCACCGTGGTGGTCTCTGGCCCATCTGCTATGCTGTGGTGTACTCCAGCTTCCATGAGATGGTCTTCAGTCCTGTCATCTTTGCCCTGGCCCCCTACACTGCCTGCTCCGCCCTGGCCACCTGCTCTGCCGGCACTGCCCTGGCTCTCTGATCCTCCTCAGTCTCCAGTACCACCACACTGGCCCGGTCCTCCATCCCTCCCATTGATCTGCCTCTGCTCCACCAACCTCATGGACTCTCGTTTGTCGCCTGGAAACCGCTCCATAGTTTTTCCCGTTGATTAGTTTTGTGATAATTCCCAAGTATGTCTTGTTTGCCTATATAACCCTATATTTAGACTCCAGTGTTTATTTTGTTCCTTTTTGAGTCCTATCCTACATGGATGTACGTTTGGTGCTGCTCATTCTGTTATCTGTTCCCTAGTTCTCTGCTCTCTGTGTTTTGTATGTTTGTCTTAATATTAAACTCTTTTACATTTGGATCCAGCTCTCCCTTTATATTTGATTTTACCCAACATTAGACCACGTTCCTCTATGATCATTTTATCATGCTGTAACTACAATTGATTCAATTTTACTATTATTAATTTATATAATATTTAGGGCTGTCGATTTAATGTGTTCATTAGATTAATTAGTTACGGTAAAAAAGAATAACAGGTTAAAATTATTAACACATTTAACACACTTGCACCACCCAAGACCTACTTAAGTCCTCATATACATTTCATAGAGTTGATTGGGGAAGAATTTGATGAAAAACATGATGCAGGGCAATAACTGACTGTCAGATTAAGCCTATAGACTGCAGTTTAGATATCCCTTGGGGAAAAAATGTTTTAGTCTCATGGCATTTTTACACTGGGCACGTTTGTTGTGGTCCACATCAGAGCGCAATTGTTTCCACCAGTTCTATGCGCAAATACACATGCAGGCTCACTCTAGGTCATATCCAGCAGCCATATCACCCTATAGCCCAAAACTGGTTTCCCACTGAAGCTAAGCAGGGCTGAGCCTGGTCAGTACCTAGATGGGAGACCAACTGGGAAAACCAGGTAGCTGCTGGTAGAGGTGTTAGTGAGGCCAGCAGGTGGTGCTCACCCTGTGGTCTGTGTGGGTCCTAACACCCCAGTATAGTGATGGGGACACTATACTGACAAAGAGCACCGTCCTTCGGATGAGACGTTAAACCGAGGTCCTGACTCTCTGTGGTCATTAAAAATCCCAGGATGTCTTTCGGAAAAAGAGTAGGGGTGTAACCCCGGCATCCTGGCCAAAGTTGCCCATTGGACTCTGTCCATCATGGCCTCCTAATAATCCCCATATCCTGATTGGCTTCATCACTCGGTCTCCTCTCCACCAATCAGCTGGTGTGTGGTGAGCGTTCTGGCGCAATATGGCTGCCGTCGCATCATCCAGGTGGGTGCTGCACATTGGTGGTGGTTGAGGAGATTCCCCCCTTCAATGTAAAGCGCTTTGAGTGACTTGAAAAGCGCTATATAAATCGAACGCATTATTATTATTATTATTATCCAAGGTAAATCATCAACACTATTATCCCTTACATGTGTTTTATATTATTAAATACAATGTTATCTGATAAAACGCATGCGTGCAGGTTACTTTTCTTGCGCACCCGAGTCACATGACAGCTTTCGCATTACCAATTTTTTCATGTGAACCGTGCCCAGTTTCGAACTTAGCTTTGCTAATGAAAATAAAGACAAAGCAGAACTGTTCTGCGAGTCTCCGACTCCGACCAATACAGTAGTGTTTTATTTCTGAATCCGCAATCAAATTGGGTGATTTAATGGACCATAAAGATAATCATTACATTTACTATTTTCAAAAAAAGAACCATTTACTTCACTCCTGATTGAATCAGCTGTTTGAACAAATCGAATCAATGAATGACTCAATGACTTACTCAGTTTGACATTTACCACCACCTACTGCAGTTTTAATTTATTATTTAGAGTATAATTTCTTTTAAAATAATTTCATATTTCCATATTAATAAAAACAATAAACAATAAAGGTATACCCCCCCCCCTTTTTTTTCTGAAGCTACTTTTTGTAATGTCTATTTGATTTATTACACAATACTGACTTTAAATTATCTTTCGGAAGTTATTTCTCAGCCAGATTTGATATGCGATTAATTAGCGATTAATTAGATTAATTATTTGCCACATTGTGTAATTAATTAGATTACAAATTGTAATCGCTTGACAAGCCTAATAATATTATATTTACACGTTATTTATTATTTCAAAATAATATAAAAGCTTGGGATTGAGAAAGGACACATCTGACCAAAACATTTGCCCTTCTCTCAGTAAAGCAAGTTTTAATATCACAATGTATGACTTCTTATTCGGTAAAGTGTGCAGACTCTCTTGAAGTGTTTCACTTGACATTCAGATTAATCTGAAGGTGCGGTGAGTACCTGACAGTAGTATTTTTAATATCTAGGATAAAAAAAGCTTTTTGTTTATTCACTGAAAAAACTAAACATTTTGGTGAAATATTCCTTTAATGAGCAATAATAATAGTGGTTTTGTTGTGTCTTGGCAAGCACCACTAATAATCATTACTCTGTTAGAGATTGTGTAAGTTAGTGCGTGTGTGTGTGTGTGTGTGTGTGTGTGTGTGTGTGTGTGTGTGTGTGTGTGTGTGTGTGTGTGTGTGTGTGTGTGTGTGTGTGTGTGAATGATGTGAGTGAATGAGAGAGGAAGAAGTCTCTCTTCATTTCTGTCATGAAAAGGGTCTCCATGGGACTAAAGAGAGAGATGAGAAAAGGAGAAGAAGAGGAGAGAGAGGGAGGGAGGGAGGGAGGGAGGGAAAGACAGAAGACTATTTAAATCCATCACCTTGAGCAATTGTCAGTGCTGCAGAAGAGGAGAGAAGAGGATCGAGGGACCCGTGGAGGGAGGAGACGGAGGAGTGGATCTTGTCTTGTGATTCATCCCTCTATTGGGTGAATTAAATCTCAGTCAGATGGCGAGCAAACAGATTTATTTTGAGTTGGAAAGCAAGGCTTGGGTGCGGGTGGTGTGACCAGACCAAGCTGTACTGAATCAGCTAGCGCGGGTGGGGGCAGGCTGTCAATCACCCACGCATCTACCCTCAACGTGATGCTGACTATCCCTCAGTCTCTCTCTCTAACACACATACACACACACTCGCTCATCATGCTAGGGCTGTTCCTTTTAGGGCGGCCTGATTTATCAGCCCCCCTGCGGATGAAAGTACGACAGCTGTCAGTCATAGCTTTGGTGCAAGAGATGAATGAGGAGGCTATATGTGCACATACTGCTTGTTTCTGACACACCCTAACAGACACACATCCAACATAAGCCCTATTTGGATAGTAATTGCTTCTCAAGTCAAATCAAATCAAGTAGATATTTTTTGTCATTCCTCTATATAACGTGTATACATTGGAACAAGATGGCATTTCTTCAGGACCATGGTGCAACATGGAACATTACACATGACTACATAGAGTTCAAGTAACTTAGGACAGCAAATATATGCGATGATAAATATACAAAAACAATAAATACTCTGAAAAAACAACTGAATATGAAAAGTAAATTGTAAACATTTTATATATTTTGCATAGCAGCAGTAGATACTGGCAAAAGTGGATGATGCAGCTACTTTATATACGTGTTGTTTGCAGTAATACAGATTATTACAGGGTTAGTGTGTATGCAGTAACATGAATCTTTACTGGATTAGGTGTTCAACTAAACCAGGTATGGATCCAACTAGGTATGGTGGTATATAAGTCTTACTGGGTTAGGTGTTCGACTAACCCAGATGCGTATTTTGAGTAATCTGACTGCCTCAGTGAAAAAAACTGTTGTGCAGTCTGCTGGTGGTGGCACGGATGCTCCTATACCTTCTGCCAGATGGCAGAAGGGTAAACATGAAAAAAGTGAACCTGTAAATTGGCCTATGTTGGATGTGTGGCTGTTAAGGTGTTGCAGAAGCAAGCAGTATGTGCACATAATATGCCTCCTCATTAATCTCTTGCACCAAAGCTATGACTGACAACTGCCATACTCTCATCCGCGGGGGGCTGATAAATCAGGCAACCCTAAAAGGATCAGCAAGATGAGCGAGTGTGTGCGAATGTGTGTGAGAGACACTGAGGGACAGTCAGCATCTCATAGAGGGTAGATGTTGAGTATACCCTTCACCCTTGGATGTCAGGGCTCATTCTATTAGGAGCATGGAAAGACCACACTTCCGGGTGTTTCCCTTCAAGATGTTTGTGATGTGGTGGGCTGGTCCTTTCCACTCACATCCATGAGGTTCTACAACCTGGACTTGGACTTTTCCCCTGGTTCACAGCTGCTTTTATCTTAGGGTATGTTTACACGTCAACATTTTCTTCCACAAGACAGCTCTGTGGACAAAATCATCCAGCACTCTAACTGGACACAAAAGGTTCAGCTTCTCCTGGTCCTTATCTCTGAAGTGAGGAGGACAAAAGGCTTGCAAGACTATAGGCCACAGCATATTGGTTAGCACCTTAGGGACATAGCCTGGTTTTCGATATATAAATGCCTTGAACATCACCGGTGCAAGAACTCTGGAGTCATGTATGGTCTCAACAACTTAGTCTATGAGTTGGGCCCCCTCAGAGGCCAAATGCACAGCTTCCATTACTCTGGGCCAGGGTGATGAATTGTGTCCTCTGCCTAAGACAGATAGTCTCCAGGGGAAAGCCATCGAGGAGGGACCCAAGATAGGAGAACCACACTCAGGCTGGCCAGAATGGCACTACTAGAAGCAGACTAACCAAAACAGACTCTCTCCAGAACTCCCAGGAGCACAATGATCAGGGGAAAAGTGTACAGATGCAGCCTTGGCCATGTCTGTACTATGACATCTAGCCCCAATGGAGCTGGGTGATTGAGGGAGAACCAATGTGGACAGTGTGTCATATCCTGCAATGCAAACAGATCCACTTCTGCTTGGCTGAACACTCCCCATATGAACTCCTCGTGGTGAAGTCTCCATTCCTGGGCCTCAGCCCCTTCCTCGACAGGATGTTTTCGCCAACGTTTTGGTACCCTGGAATGTATACTGATCTCAGGGAGATTCACTTTCCTTAGGACCACAGGAGGATCTGGTGTGCCATTTTGCACAGTGGGCATGAACACACACCCTCCTGATGATTTATATAAGAGACCATGATGTGTTGTATGTGTGGAAAAGTGCATATAGCCTATCAGAGGAATTGTTTAAAGGGGGGGGGGGGGGGTGAAATGCTGTTTCATGCATACTGAGCCACTGTTAAAGACTTGGATTCCCATCCTAAACATAGACAAAGTTTCAAAAACTAATGTTGGACGTTTGATAGAGTATTTCTGTTTTAAAAATACTCCTTCCGGTTTCTCACAAGTTTCGGAGAGTTTTTTTCAAGTATGGGTCAGCTTGACGTCGATTGAGTGGAAGGTCCTTGTATGGTCCGTACGGCTCTTCTCTCGGTAGGATGCACGCGCGCATGACTAGAGCGAGAGAGGAAACGCACTCCCATCAACAATGCTCTCAGCTGCAGATCCACTCGTCCGTGAACACTTATGTCGTTATAGTCTGCGCCGCGCTCCACTTTATTCCTATGGGTGACATCAAGCGACTTCAACGCTTCAGCACAGCATTCCGGGAAGGCAGCTCTGCATTTGAACCGATTTGAACGCAGAAATGACGGGAAGCTTCACGACATCCCTTCAGTTGCGTCGCAAAGTGGATCTCCATGGTCACGGCTGTCACAGGACTTCACCAAATCATACCAAAGAAATGTGTTTTTGACGGAGCGGTCCCAGCGATAAAGGTTCAGTCCTGCTTTGGAAGCAGGCGGTGAGTAAAACTGCTTCAAATGTCTATGCTATTGGCTATTGTCGCGTGAGTAAACATCAGAAAACGACACGATCACGTGCTTCGTCATTCAAATGCGCTAACGGTTACTCCATTGTTGTTCTATGTATTACGTTACACTAGTCTGACGTGCAAAACCGTTTTAATTGCTACTGCTAAGGTTTAGTCGCATACAATAGTCCATAAACCGAATCATGTCCTCATAAACTGTGAGTAAACACACACAAATGTTGACAGGCCACTAAATACAGTACATACCACAGAGACGGACGTCCTGCTGTTGCTGTTTCTCCTGTTCAATTTATTTCAGCCTCCGAATCTGATTCTGGATCATATCTGTATTAGCTGAATCTGATCGATAGCCATGGGTTTCTCCACGCTTGAGGACGTCACCGTTATGAGCGCACTCGTCATTCTTTAGCTTTGCCCACACGATACACCTCCAGGTGCTCGTTTTTTTCCGGAAAGACTCGGTACAGCCCATATTTCTTTTATAAATATAATAAAACTAAAGAGGTTTCGGAGATATGAAGGATGCAATACTACTCTATAGGTACTCAAGATTGACTGACACTGAGTGTTTCACCCCCCCCCCCCCCTTTAAACACTAGGTAAACAGCCATCATTTCCAGGCAATTTATGTGTCACAAGAGATGAGGACTCCTCCACAGACCCTGAACTGAGCGGTCTTCCATAACTGTTCCAAAGCCTGTGAGGGAAACTATTGTGAGAGTGGTGTGATGACAATGAGTTTCTAACACTGGACCTTGGAATAAGAACCAAGGCTTCCTCCATATCATCAAGGTGCAAAGATCATGCGGAGTGGGTTCCCCTTTAGGGAAAACACCTTGGTCTTGAGAGACCACTGCAGGGGTCTCACCAAAAGGTATAATGTTGGATGAAGCTGCCATCAGACCCAACAGTCTTTGAAAATGCTTGACAGTGAGTGACTGGCCTAGCCTTATCCCTTTTAAGGCTGTGAGGATGGCAGCAACACAAGCAGTTCATAGGCCTATGTCACTGAATTTCACTCCTCTGTGTGGGAGAAAGCAAACTCTTCTTGGCTTTCAGGTTTAACCACAACTGGTTAACATGGGACATGTGGGTTAGAACGACATCTCAATGCCGAACCACTGTTTGCTCTGACTGAGCGAAGGGAAGGACCAGATACTCCAAAGCAAACCTCAGTAACTTGGATCTGATTTGAGTCACAATCTGCTTCAAAGTCAACATCTTGATATTGAGCTTTTTGACTCAGATGATGCAGCTCTAATATTGAACGCAACCCCCATCCTTCTCTGAAAGATTCTCTTTCGGGTGGAGAAACCTGATCTCTGGGCTCCTTGTCCAAGAGAGTTTTTACTTGCTTCATTACCAGAGCCTGCTTGGGGTCCACTACTGTGAGGAGAACCCTGATGAATCATGGTGATCGAGAACAAACTGGATTCTGTAACCTTTTTCTACAGTCTGCAGGACCTATTGAGATACATTTGGCAGATGCCTCCACTCGGCCTGATGAACAACTAAGGGAACCAGCCTCTTGAGACTATGCTTTGGTGTACTCAGAGCAGCCACTTTGGTGCTGTTGGGGCTGCTCATATCCAGCAGCTACAGAGACCTGAGATCTGAAATTTGAGGGAGGGAGGTAGCTACTGCCTGAATGCTACTGCTTGAATTACTGCTGTTTCTTGGTCTCCTGAAACCTCTTGATGACCATGGTCATAGCGTTGGCAAAGAGGCCAGGAGGCGAGAGCGGATAGCTCTGACCATCCCCTTAGTGGCCCAGAGAGTCCCAAAGCAGCTCTTGAACAGTGTTGTGACCTATCTCACTATCATCAAGATCTCTACGCAGGTCAGCCTGGTACGCCTACAGGTAATACATTTGATGACAAAAAGCATTTGCACAGTGCAAGCTTCCTTGAAAGGGAACCATTTAAACTACAATGCATCAGTTAAATCAAATAATAAATAGGATATTACTTTCCCATTAAATTAAGTATGAATTTGTTAATTGTCCAAGCAATAACTGTCTTTTTATTTTTACAGTTGACTAGCATGTGGCTGACTATGTAAGTTAAAAGCTTAATTTTCTGTGGTTCCTTGCACAATAATTTATGACCTCAAAATGCTTTTACCATAGATCTCTTTGATTCAGTGGAGCCCCCACTTTAGTTATTTGGGTAGTCAGGAGTAGTATTTAGTTAAATACAATTGTCATTTTTATTTTATTTATGACACTTTATTTGTAATGCATATGTCGTGATTATTTTCTGACTATTTGAATTTCTTTTCTATGTAAAGCCCTTTGAATGTGTGTGAGATGTGAAATATAAATAATCTTGCCTTGCTCTAATGCAGGATTTATAAATGAATGCATGATGTTTGCATCACATACACAGCTCAATAGGTATGACTTTAAAGAAGTAATAAACTTGCTCTGTAGCTTACCTACAACTTTGCACTTGTGATGTGAAGTGCTCATGTAATATTAACAATTAATTTACACAGGAAATTGATGTAACTAATTATTGTAATGCCTATTACTGTAATATAGGAACTATTCAAAAGTTTGGGGTCAGAAAGATAGAAGGAAGCTAAAATGCCATGATTTAATCATAAATGTATTTATCTCAAGTTCGCTTTTGTCAACACAATCAGTTTGGGGTAGGGTTTAGTGTAAATGGTGCATTATTATTTTTATTTTTTCGCCACTCATTTGACATTTCATTTTTCAGAAACTGCTTTAGTAGGCCTATGTACAACCAAATAAAAAATAAAAATCACATTCACCTTTGGATGAAACTAAATGTGTTTTAATGCCACTCACTGGACATTTTTCTTTGAATGTGTTGCAAAACATAATTTTGCAGAAATTCCGCCAGAGGCATGTTTTTCCAGTGAGCCTGGGTTGTGCATATCAGTTCACAAGTGTTCTAAGCTAAAACAGCAAGTCTTCTTAGCACAGTAAAGGAAAGCTTGATGTATGACATACTTTTCACAGCCAACACAGACACTTACCGAGTTCAGCAGAGGCGCACACTGTTTTTTCTTTTTTTCTATGTCATTTTACATCTATAGCTTTTTTTAAAACCCTAGTGAGGTGTCTCGCTGTCAACTATCTACATAGAAAGCGACCTTCTAAGGCAGCATCACGACTAAAATGAATCCTCATAAGAGACTGATCTCTTCATAGGCACCAACTTAGTTGACGTGATCCCCATATGAATTACATGAGGGACTAAATATTAGTTGATTCCAATAGAACAGGACATTAGCATTAGAATTTCTACAATGACTCAGTTCAGTGATACATGTTTTATTTGCATTTAGGAATTTGGCAAACACTTTTATTCAAGGGCCTATGTTTGATTAATACAGCAGTTTATGTATTTAATTGGAATTGATTTAACTACTTGGGGTGGCACAGTAGTTCTGGTAGCAGTATTTAAAGCAAGAAGGTCCCTGGTTTGAGTCCTAGACTTTTTTTTGTTGTTGTTGTTGTTTACATGTATTCCCTTTGTCAGCATGGATTTTCTACGGGTGCTCTAGTATACCCCAAACAGTATAAATGAAAAGAAGAAACAATACTTGCTTGTAGTTGAGAGTGTGAATGTGTTTATATCTGTGTGCATTAGCCCTGTGATGCATTGGCCACCCCAACCCTGCCTTTGTCCGGAATCCATGGGTTAGGCTTCCGCCTTCCTCCGACCCTTCAGAGGATAAGCAGTATGGATGGATGATTCAGCTACATGCCTCAATAAATTTCACAAACAAATATTGAATGGAATAGAGCAAGCCATTTTCTATCAATATTTTAGAGTACTGAATAACATATTTGTGATCAATATTTCCGTATGACTGACGTCTAACATTTTTCTCTGATCTCACCACAATGCATTCTGGGATTGCCTTATAAGGGAAGGATACATGCAGGTTCAAAATTTAAGATTACACAAATTTAAGATCATGAATTAACTCAGGATGAATCTGAAGTAGCGACAAGTTTTTTCTTTTGATGTACACCCAAATGTAAAAGATTTTTTAAAAAGGGAACTTGGTGCAATCCCTCAATTGTTGATTGGTTTTTGAGATGTGAGTTTGCAGGGTTTGGGTTTAAGTTGTTAAATTCCTTCATACTTCAGAAGTCTGTAGATTTCCCTGGAAGGTCGAGTTATGACATGTTGAGGTCAAAACATTTAACACATTATGCATTTAGAAAATAGAAATGGTGAATTTCCATTTAATAGAGACTTAAAGCTGAAACAGTTTATATATATATATATATATATATATATATATATATATATATATATATATATATATATATATATATATATATATATATATATATATATATATATATATATATGTTTATTTATATATATATATATATATACTGATTGAGCACACAACAAAAATACCAAAACTTAAACTAAAATTAAAAGTAAAAATATATTAAAATAAAAGCTCATTCAAATTAATACATAATAGTATATAACTAATATATTAAAATGAACAACACTATGATTTAAATTGATTTGTAAACATCTCCTAACACATTTAAATGCACACTCTTATCAGACACAAATAGATGGAAACATCAGAGAACAGAGATGATGATAGGGACAGTTCCTATCAAGAGACAGATCCTGTGGATGTCTGTTTGTCGACTGGGGTCAAACCCATATTCAATTGCCAGACTCATCAGAATTTATCACTAGTCAGGCAGTCATGTTTCACAGATCACTGGGCTAAGTGATAAGATCCGAAGCAAGAAGATCAGATAATTTGAGCATAATTTAATCTCTCAGCCTGATATACACAAACACATGTTTGTGTGATTCAGTGGAGATATGCGTTAGTGATGAAGACAGGTTTCAATGTCGGGGGAAGCTACTTTAAGTCTTTGCAAGGTACTAATTTAAAAAGTGAATATATTGCTATTATTATTAAATGTGTACTTAAAGCTACACTGTGTAACTTTTTTAGTTTATTCTTAGCTAAAATCACTTAGTTCTTTCAAAAATATATGTGCTCATTAATGTATATTTACTTCTTTCAAGTAATAATGTATTCTCGTAATTTTATAATGTACTATTGAAAATACATACGAGTCAGGGTTCGGATGGCGGTCGCCATGTTGCTCCTCCATCTTGAAAGTACATTTGCCAAAGAGGGACATACCCGTAAATTCAAGCTTCGCTTTTCGTGTTTTTACACTCGATGGCACTGTGTCGAATGTGAAGAGGAGGATTGCTTGAGGCTGCTATATGATGATGGAGGATCACTCTTAAGCCCCTTTCACACTGCACGTCGGACCCGCAATATTCCCGGAACATTCCCGGAACATTTCTGTGTGAAAGCAACCACATCCCGGAATTGATTACCGAAATCGACCCGGGTCGGGGACCTAGTAACATTGCGGGATATGTATCAGAATCGCCAAGGAAGCGGAAAAGAGAATTAAGACGGCAACGCAACAGGCAAATCAACAAGACAAAAGTAAATATTGGATTGGCCTTTCCAAGATGGAAAGAGCTCATGAGGAGCAACGATTTAAAAAAGAACGCCGACGTTGCCTGCTTTCTTCTCGACAGGTAATATTAATTCAGCCTATTTGTGTAGATTGGAAGTTTTATTGTTGCTGGGCTAATTATATCATGGTGTGCTGAGCATAACACGAACGACGTCTAGGATAGTTTTCCTCGCGTCAATGATGAAAAAGTATTGTTTATCTTATAACATAAATCCGTGTTCTATGACGGATAAGATGAGATTAATATTTTAATTGCATTATAATTTGTGTGCCTTACGCTAGTGATGTCGTACAATATACAGAATAAAGATAGCACTGATAAAAGTTACTTTACTAAGATTAGCTTGCATTCGTCTGGGAACCTGATAGCTGATGTTAGCAATGAAATGGTAAAAAATAACGAAAACGTAAAACTATTATTCATTTTACATAGATTAATTTGATCATAGATCATTTGGTAAATTAAATAACTGCAAATTATAATAGTTTTCAAAAGTTACCTCATCACATGAAGCAACACTCACCGAAGAGGTCGAACTGGAAGCCATGACTAAATCGGCCACCGTAGGAGTTGAAACGAAATCGAAATTGAGAGGAACAGAAACTATTATTCACTGGATGGTCATATACCTTTTCACCACTAGTTGGGGGAAAATATCACACAGTGTAGCTTTAACAAATGAAATAGTTCAGCATAGCCAAAGATGACAAATCAATTACATTATACCATCATAAAACACAAACTTACCAAAAAGTAAGTGATCAGCATTTTTATAAAACCAGTTTATATACAGTAAATTAACTATTTGAGAAAAGAACACACACTGTCACAGGTGGTTGCAGGAAGACGCATAACAACTATGAATGAAGTTCAATGTGTTAATAAGCTTACTTACGGCTAAAAAAGTTCTCGCTCCCAGGGCTGTGAGAAAACAAAAAAATGATGTAATTTTGTTCTCACAGCTCTGGTTTGGGAGTTTTCGCAGCTTGTTCTTGACACATCACATGAGCAGAACTTTTATCTAGAGGGTGTGCAAGAACTATTTTGTGATTGGTCATACATTTAAAGTAGACAGGGTTAATGCAGAGAAACACAGATGATCGGCACCTGCTGTTCTCGTAAAGTATGGAATGCACTGGCCAGAACAAACTTTATTCTTGTTCTTGCCACCTCGAGAAAACAAACAAATTTCTTTGCTCTTGCAGAGTATGTTCCTAGCTTTAGACAGTCAAACAGGCAGGCTCAACACACACTAAACATAACAGAGATTGGACAACTGTGGTGAGGATGGTGACTGCTGATATTGGGCTGATGAGTGATAACGAGGCTGATGACTTGCAGGTGCAGGAGATGGATGAATGGGTGCAGATGGTTAGCTGGAGGCATTCTGGGAAGTGTAGTGTTGCCTGAATTCATAATCATACACTTGCTGCGTCCCAATTCGCCAACGTATACTACGTCCTAAAAGTATGTACTCTTTTTGTGAAGAAAAAGTATATACTTTTGAGTGTGTAGCAGAAAAGTATGCATATATATCTTTAACGGACTCTGTTGCTTAGTTACGCCCTGTCAATCATCGTCAGATTCGTGACAGTTCAAATCCTCCACATTCAGTTTTTATCTCCTACCGTATCGGAAAGAAATGTAGCCGCACGTTGATCTGCCATTTGTGGGTGTTTAATGCAGAGACTCTCCTCATGTGTTTGCAGTTTAAATATAATGACGCATTTAAAAGTTAATGGCCAAACGTGTCATTACGAAAGCTCACAATGCTGCTGCAGGTGAAATATAAAGTGGACAACACAGGTTAGGTTTTTGTCAGGTTAAATATTGATAGTTGGTCACTCAAACCCCTTTATCTAAACTTCTCTACTTAACCGTCAGACTCGCACATCTGTCATGTTTGTAGTTTTTTAACGCTTTTTATCCACGTTTGTAGTTCTTATCGAATCCTCGTCCAACTTGCAATGGGTTGTGGGCAATATCAGCCGTTATATCATTATCGCTATATCATTAAGTTTGTACTCGCTACTTTAGTTAGTCCACCCCTCCCCCCAGCACTCGCAGGTTAATGTTCTTTATGTGAAATCGCCTAAGGCATGCATCAGCCGCCCTAGGGGAATGATCGACAGTCAAATTCATATCATGAAAGTTTCTCAGGTTATCAGGATGTGTGTGCATGTGTGTGTGTGTGTGTGTGTGTGTGTGTGAGATAGAGTGCTACTGAATAAGTTATATAGCTGTTGGCTATTGGAAAGCAGTTGGTAAGATTTGAAGGAGAAGAAGAGAGACCGTGTGAGAGAGAGAGAGAGAGAGAGAGAGAGAGAGAGAGAGAGAGAGAGAGAGAGAGAGAGAGAGAGAGAGAGAGAGAGAGAGAGAGAGAGAGAGAGAGAGAGAGAGAGAGAGAGAGAGAGAGAGAGAGAGAGCAGAACTCAGCAGAAAGAGGAACAGAGAGGTAGAATTGACAGACCACTGAGGAGGCCGAAATGGAGTCATACTGCAGAAATAAGCAAAGGGTGTGATAGAGATAGAGGTAGAGATAAGGACAGTGAAATGCCAGGGCATTTCAAAGATGGAAAAGATAAGACAGAAAGGATGGAGCCAAAGAGAGAGGGGGTGGAATGCAGCAGAGAATGAGTGATCAAGGAAAAAGGATGAATTGAGGTGAGCCTGCAATAAACCACTGGACCCTTGAAAGAGCCCTACATTTACTGAGGCGCGTGCGCACGTGTGTGCGTGTGCGTGTGTGTGTGTGTGTGTGTGTGTGTGTGTGTGTGTGTGTGTGTGTGTGTGTGTGTTTGTTTGAGTGATTGCAGCGAGGGAAAGCGATCTAAATCTCGTGTCACATTGAGGTTTGAGGCTTACTTCAGAACAGCGCTGATATCTGGGTTACGATGACAGAAAACGGGATGGGGAGAGAGATCTTGGGGGTAAGGCTAGTGAGACACGGAGAACATAATATCTGCAGCACATTCCTCTGGAGGGACGAAAAGATACATAAGTAAAAAAAGTTAAAATGAAAGGAAAGAGGAAAAGTGAAGACGCTAGACCTATATATATATATATATATATATATATATATATATATATATATATATATATATATATATATATATATATATATATATATATACCATATTTATGGCAAGAACACCAGCTGATTGGTGGAGAGGAGACCGAATGATGAAGCCATCAGGATATGGGGATTATTAGGAGGCCATGATGGACAGAGGCTAGTGGGCAAATTTGGTCAGGATGCCAGGGTTACACCCCTACTCTTTATCGAAGGACATCCTGGGATTTTTAACGACCACAGAGAGTCGGGACCTCGGTTTAACGTCTCATCCGAAAGACGGGGGCATATATATATATATATATTAGAGATGCAACAATACAGTTAGTCCACGGTTCAATACATACCTCGGTTTTTAACCACGTTTTTCAGTTCGGTTCGGTTTTTTGCTATTCTATTCTTAGGCGACAGGAACAGAAAAAGGTTAAGGAGAAAATGTTTTTATTGCAATACTCTTTTCTTTATTTTACTTAAAAGACTTGAAAACCCTTACTTAAACTTAAAACTTTACTTTAAAAAACCCTTGTACACATTCCTAGTGTATTGTATATTATAAAATAAAGATTTATAAAGATTTACAGTGGCAGCTCAGAGATGTACAGTAGCATTTAAGTATGAATTTGAATTAATTAATGTATGCTAAAATTAAAACTACATAGTCTTCAGTATACAACACTGTTTAAAAGCTACTGTATTAAAGGTCTGTTGTTTTGTTTTTTATTAAAATAATTTTAGAGGTGAACTGTACAGTGAATGGTACAACTTTAAGGACAGCGTGTTCAGTAGGCTGCTGCAATTGAAGACCTGCTAACATCTCATATATCTAGATGCACGCGATTTTTACTTTCACTTTAGACATATCCGACTGTGTTTATATGCTTACTTTGTGTGTATTTGACATCTTTAGTGCAGTAAGATTGTCCAGTAATGTGTGTATTTGACAGACGTTTAGTTCGCGCGTTTAAAGAAAAAAAGTGCATGCAGTCCGTGCCTTGCCGGTTAAACATCTGCATGCAAATGAAATGTTAAACCGGCTTTAAAACGTGGCTAAAACACCCCAATCATATAACTTTAGTGCATTTGATTGGATATTTGCTCATATCAGCGCGTAGACACACAGGCACACTCAAACAGAGCCGAAATAAGCTGAGAGAAATATTTAAAATGGAGAAAATTGAAATAATTAATTAAATGCAAACCCCGAAGAAAAAAAAAAAAACCTAATATATATATATATATATATATAATATATATATATATATATATATATATATATATATATATATATATATATATATATATATATATATATATATATATATATATATATATATAAAAGTGCTGGGTGTGCAGGAAGCAAGACACTTAAAGTGAGTCAGAGCAAAAGAGGTGTTAAATCTACGGCTAGGCCAGAAGTGTCCAACTGATTGAATCTGCCTGAAATAGGAAGGAGTTACGTTAACTCACACTTGAAATTTAATTCTAAATCCTAGTTTATCTTGAGCTACATTTCACACTGTTTATACTTTATCCTGGCTTAAATCAATGCGGGGTATTCGGGTTTGGAGATTTTGCACTCTACATTTGTAAATCCTGTGTTAACATTCTAATTTGCATATTTATGAGGTCAATAACATTGCTTAGACAAACACAGCGAGCTTGCTACTTGTTTTAATAAATGCTTGTTTATCTGTGGAAAAATCCACATATGGTCTAGCCCTGGATGTCTTAATACACACACACACACACACACACACACACACACACACACACACACACACACACACACACACACACACACACACACACACACACACACACACACACACACACACACACACACACACACACACACACACACACACACACACACACCACACACACACACACACACACACACACACACAATGATAATTACGTTTTAAAGTCTGTTTGACTTTTTATTTTCTTAGATATGGAGACCAAACACAGCTTGAAAGTTTCTGTGACTGTCAAAAACGAATTAATATTTAATAAGGTGCATAGAGGCTGTGTATGATTGGTTGTCTGTTGCTAAACAACTTGTACTGCATTGTATTACTCTGTATAACTCGCAATTACAAATTAACCCTACAAAAGTGGTGCTAACCCTCCTCTGGTTTCTTCAGCTTGTTAAATGGGTCATATTATGCTTTTTTACATTTCCAACTTTCTTTAGTGTGTGATGTTGCTGTGTAAGCATGAAAAAGGCCCCCAAATGCCTCGACTATAGTCTTGAGTTTACTTCAGAGAACGTGCACGCCACAATAATCCTAATTTAATAATTCCCACCTAAAGCGCGTGTGTTAAAATTTGTGGTTATAATAATAATGGGTGTGACATTTAAAAAAACAAACAAACACTTGAAGCAGTTGACCAGTCACAACATACTGGTCCAGTCCAATCAGAGCAGATTGTGCTTTTAAAAATGAAGGGCTTCATAGAGACCAGAACAAAACTGAGCATTACTGACGTAATTAGCAAGAGGGGTGCTGAAACAATGTAAAGAATGTGAAAATAATCGTTTTAACATTCAGGAATGAAAACCTATTCTAGTAGACCCCAAAAGAAAATCCAGACTTTGAATGAGGGCATAATAGATAAAGGACAGGTACATTTAGAGGGGGAAACCAAATTATAATAGCCAATAATGTACTCATTGAAGTAATACAGGGAACTATTCAAAAGTTTGGGGTCAGAAATATTAGTTTTGTTTTAAATGTTTTGATAGAAGTTTCTTATACTCATAAAGGCTGCATTTGTTTTGTCAACAAATGTAAATAAGTATTTTAAAAAAAGTATTGCAATTTAAAATAACGTTAAAATTGCATTTATTCCTGTGGTGACAAAGCTGATTTTTTTAGCATCATTAATCCAGTCTTCAGTGTTACACGATCAGTCAGTAATCACTCTAATATGCTAATTTGGTGCTCAATATTATTTTCTTATTATTAATGTACTTTATTATATTATTAATATTATTATTATAGTATTATTATAGTATTATTAATGTGTAATTATTTTACACAATTATTTTAAAAAAATTGTGCCGCTTAATATTTTTGTGGGAACCATTATGCATTTTTTTCAGGATCCTTTGATGAATAGAAAGTTCAAACATTGATTTGAAATGGAAATCTTGTAACATTATAAATGGTTTTGCTGTCACTTTTATTCAATTTAATGTGTCTGTGCTGAGTAGAAATATAAAAAAATTACTGACCCTGAACAAAGTTTATCTGTATACAAATAAAAAAAAAATAAAATAAAAAAAAAATTATATTAACATGCCTCTCATTTGCAAAGCATTGGTATATTGTAGAAGTTGGTGGAGCAGTGCCATTCGGCCCTTTTGCAATCCGTCCCTTTGCGAGATATGTGAAAGTGTATCTAAGAGAGGAAATGTATATAGATAAGAAAGAGAGAGATCAGAGATGTAGAGGGGAGGAAGATTAATAGTCTTGCATTAACTGGCCGCTCCTCTACGTTTTATGTTCTTCATGCTTTTGAACATGGCTGCTTCTAAAGGGCAGCACAAAGGGATTCAATGTTTTTTTTTTTTCCTTTCAGGAATATATGACCACATCTCTATTACGCATAATTCATCACCACGGCGGTATATTTATTTCACCGTGGCATAAACCCAGCTTGGACACCCAAGTAAATAATTAATAAAATGAATAAATAATAAAATAAATTAGTAATAAAGTACCCTGCTGTTTAGTGCTCATGGGTGGCTTGACAGAAGTTAATAAATGCATATGTTCACACTTACCCTGTCACTAAATATCAAATTTAATTTTAAATTTAAAATGTAAAATGCTGGGGAAATAAATTCAAAGTGATTTTTTTTAAAAGGTTAATTGGGTTGTTTGGGTTCAAGATTAAAGCATTGCATATAGCTAATTATTTTATCTCAAGACTAAATATTTATATTTAAATGATTGTTATCTTCATAAAGTACACATGAATATGGGTTATATACTTGAATTCAAACTGGTTTGGTTTCTTCAAATACCGGACAGTGATAGATTATGAAAATGAGGAGGAAAAATGGCCCTTTCTGCTACTTTGACTTATTTTAGCCAGAATAAACTGGACATCTCTTGAAGGCAGAAAGTGGTTGTTCAGGCATACCAAATGAACTGACAAAACAACTGACTGACTGACAGAATGATTGGCTGAATTATAGACGTATTCAATCATGTATTCGTTAAATCGTTGGAGTGAGAGACTGTGTAGCCATTTTAGAGCAATGAATTTAAAATAGCATGAAGTGCCTCTGTAGTAGGTTTAAGTCTTGGACTTACTTTGCCCCCGACAAGACAAAATAGCAAATTATGGTAATGATGTTTAAATGATGAATGCCTTGGTCTCATCTCTGCTGCATAACTTCTAATGAGCAAGTGAAGAGTTAGTGAAAGAGAATGAGGCAAAAGAGAGAGTTCTACAGCTTAACAAGTCTATCCTTTTTTTCCCCTTAGGAGTTAAAGGTTTCTTCCCTCCTGGTCACATTATCTGGTCTTCTTTTATAGGTTGGGCACAGCTCTGGCCAAACTTTATTAATATGTATTACAATAATAATCTAAATTACAAATTAACTTCCTAACTTTTCATAGTAATTCGTACACACACCCACAAATGTAAATCAATAGGCTGTGAGTGATGTTTGCCACTATTTTCTTTCTTTAAGTGATTGTTTTTACAACAGTAATTTTTTACAGCCCCCAATTTATTCCAAACCTTTTATTTCAACGTATTATTATTATTATTATTATTATTATTATTATTATTATTATTATTATTATTATTATTATTATTATTATTATTATTATCATTATTATATAGAGAATATCCTGACCACTCTACTTCCATATTAAAGTACAATAATTGGGACATTGGCTGTCAAGCTCCAAAACGACAAAATCAGTATGATAAAAGAGATTTAATATGACTCATGAGCTATATTCTGAAGCCATGAGATACACTCTATTGTCAAAAGTTTTGGGACGTCTGCACATGAACTTTAATGACATCCAGTTCTTAATCCATAGGGTTCAATATGAATTTGGCCCAACAGTTTCAACTCTTCTAGGAAGACTTTCTAGCCTGGATGCCAGCCGAACTTAGCCCCGCCCACAACATTTTTAGGTCAGGCAATTCAGTCTGGCCTCGCTCCATAGAGGAGTAATTATCCCCGAACAGAAACTGTTCGGACCAATGAAATCATCAGGGCGGGCTTTAGACGATGCCGGACAGATGATCAACAGTAACGTAATCATGCACGTCATCAAAGGGGCTTGGATTATATTTTTTCGAATCCTAAACGGAGAGCTTGTTTGTATATGCAGTCACCTTCACAATTTCTCTCAAAAATGATTATCATGTTGGGTAAGTATCATTTGTGTATCATCAAATTCTTTTATTTTTTTTCAACACCGGCTAAAATCGTTTATTCCAGCGCATGTGCAGACAGGGTTGCCAAGTTTTTACAACAAAATCCGCCAGAATATCAGACTCATATTCTGACTAGAATTGAGTATGACCACGTCAGGCTAAAGACTTTCTGCAAGGTTTAGGAATTTGTGTTTATTGGAATTTTTTATAATTCTTCTTGAAGCACATTTGTGAGGTCAGGAACTGATGCTGGACAAGAAGCCTGGCTGGCAGTCTCTGCTCTGATTCATCCCAAAGTTGTTCAATCGGGTTGAGGTCAGGACTCTGTGCAGGCCACTCCAGTTCCTCCACACCAAACTCACTCATCCATGTCTTTATGGATCTTTGTGCACTGGTGAGTGGGCCATCCCCAAACTGTTCCCACAAATTTGGGAGAATGAAACTGTCCAAAATGTCTTGGTATGCTGAAGCATTAACAGTTATTAGGCTTGTTCGACTTCACCCAGCGGTGCGCAGACCGATCGGTGGCTGACTTGAAGCAGTGCATGCCGGTTAGAAATTTTGTCCGACTTGAGGCAGCGCTGACGGCACGTGACTGTGACGTATGTCAACAAAGTACCACGAGAGCGATTCGAGAGCAGCCGGCTGATGCAGCCGCTGCAGATTCTCAAGGGGGACTGCAGGAGGCTGCACAAGCTCTGATGACGACACAGCTGATCCACGATTGGCCGATTCACGGCATGACAGCGATCACGTGCGTTTGGTGTTTATTCTAAAACCTTATGTTATGCTAATGCTCACAAATCATTTATTTATAACAGTACAACCTCTTTTCATGTAGTCACGATATTATATTGTCATGTTTATCAAACTAAAACTGATAAAAACCATTGACAACACTTAATTGGTAGTGTATGTTTATATTTTGAACTTTAATCTTGTCCAAATAGACGCTTTATTAAACAGGACATAAAGTATTGGATGAAAATATCATTTGAAACATCTGTTTTTTTTTGAGAAATATTGCATTTATTTAACTTCTGCTGTGATAAAGTTTGCTAACGCAGAGCAAGCCTCAACACAGGAAGCAGAAAGTGTCCGACTTCACGTCTCCGTTTGCAGCTCCTCCCCGCCTGCACTCGGCTACTCTCGCCGATCGCATGCATCCAGCCACAGCCGATGTCGAACACACCTACTTTCACTACAACCCCAAATTACTTTTGACAACCCCACACCATAATCTCTCTCCACCAAACTTTACACTTGGCACAGTGCAGTCAGGCAATTATCATTCTTCGGCAACCACCAAACCCAGACTCGTCCATCAGATTGCCAGGCAGAGAAGTGTGATTCATCACTGCAGAGAACCTGTCTTCACTGCTCTAGAGTTTAGTGGGGGCATGCTTTACACCACTGGATTACAACGATTTGGATTGCACTTGGTGATGTCAGGCTTGGATGCAGTTGCTCGGCCATGGAAACCCATTCCATGAGATAATTTGAAAGCCACACGAAGTTTGAAGGTCTGTAGCTAAACTCTATAGGATGTTGGCGACTTCTACACACTGTACACCTCAGCATGCGCTGACCCCGCTCTGTGATTTTATAAGGCTTACCACTTCATTGCTGAGTTGCTGCTGTTCCCAATTTCTTTATTATAATAGCACTAACAGTTGTCTGTGGAATATTTAGTAGTGAGGAAATTTCACAAATGGACTATTGCACAAATGGCAAACTATCAGGATACCATGTTTGAAGTCATCAATCTCTTGATGGTGACCCATTCTTTCACAAATGTTTGTAGATGCGTCTGCATGACTAGGTTCTTGATTTTACCTTTTCCCATGGAAGTGATTGGAACATCTGAATTATTTTGGAAGGGTGTTCCAATACTTTTGGCAATAAAGTGCATCTTTGTGTTAAAAAAAGACCAAAAATAAGATTTTTTTTCTTCAGAAAAACAAAAACAAAACATCTGCAGACGGATAACACAATTGATGACACAGATTACATACTAGAAATGACATGAGGGTGATTAAATGATGACAGGAGTCTCATTTGTGAGTCTCTTTACTAGCACGTTTATTTAGATGCTATGATATGAGGCATGGGTGAAAGAAAACACAAACAGTAAAAGAAAAGTAAGACAGACAAAGCTTATGCAAAACAAGAAATTACAATGATTTACCATTAAAATGATTTTTTATACGATATTAGACATAACCTGTATTATTAATGGGGGCGGGGGGGGGGGATTACATTGAAATGTAAATGCATTGTATAAGAACACGAACGCACACACACACACACACACACACACACACACACACACACACACACACACACACACACACACACACACACACACACACACACACACACACACACACACACACACGCTCATTTGCTGAATCAATGACACCGACACACATGCTATTAAAGATTGTCTCCTGTGTAACACAACACCATTGACTCCTTTATTACTCATCTCTGCCTCTTCCTGTTCTCCTTCTCCCCCACATTTTCTCCCCCTCTACCTTCTGCCTCCTCTGTGATCATGATGGATTGGGCCGTGCCAGGGGCCTGAACTCTTGACCGCTATTGGTTGGCCACTTGGCGATGTTCCTGTTCCTGGCACGGTTGATTCGCTGATCTCTGTAAACGAGAGATGAGTGTTTCTCTGGCTTATATGAATAAATAAATGTGTATATTTATTTATATCGGCATAAATAAATGAAAACACTCGTGGAGGGAAAGTGACTTATGAAAGAGAGATGCATCATCCGCTGTGATCCGGAGAGGGAGGAGAACAGTGTGTGTGTTAATGTGTATGCAATAGTGAGAGTATTCAGAGGTGGAGTGAAAACAGACAATAATCATTTGCTAAATCTGATACTGTTGTAGAGCTGAGCGGCAGTGTCTTGTTTTATCATATTGCATTAAAAGAGACAACACACCTCTTGTGGTTTTGTTTCATAGGATGTACTGTTTCTTTCCTGCATGCATCATGTAAACTTACACAGGTTCAGCGAGCAGGCGCTGATGCGTTAAGACATGGCAATCGTGTTTGTGATCCAGATTTTATTCCAATCTGTGATATATCATGTTTTCTTGGAATAACATGGTTGACATTAGAGGAGGACTTTACAATTCAGAAGCCCGCTTCAGACAAACAGTTGGAGGCCCCCAACATATTCTATCCATACATTTCAGTCGCCACCGAAAACAAAATCAACATTCAATCTTCATCACTCTCTCATCCACTCAGCAACCAACTTGGACAGCGTAATGACCAGGCCATGTGTGCAAAGAAATAAAAATGAGAAAACATGGATTAGATTAGTGATTTAATGAATGCAAATAGGCTACATCAAGAGGAAATGTTTTACACTTACTCCGATTGTGACGTGATGTTCAATTGGCATTCGGGCAAGTGTAAATATAGAAAACAAACAGATGGGGACAAAATATAATGAAACTAAAACTGCCAGTAGGTGGGGGATAAATCATTGTCTTAAGGGGTGAGTCATTCAATCATTCATTTAAAGGTGGGGTAAAATTAATGTGCTTTCTGGTAACCGTTGTTGGTATTTCAAATCACCAAAACAAACACGCCCCTACCCTCAAAAGGGTCACACCCCTATTTTGATAGCTCCACCCCACACACAGTGTACGTAACCTAGGCAATGACTACGGCGAAGCTATGCATTACTAATCCAGGTCGAATATTCAATGAAAAAGTGAATATCCATCACAAAAACACAAACCATTCTCATGAACGACTCGATAATACCAGAGCACAACAGTCAACTAACGACATATTACAATTATGATCATAGTAGAGTTATTGCGATCACAAAAACTGCTCTCATGACAACACACATGCGTGACAGTCCAGCTAAGGACATATTACAATTATAACCGGATAAGGGTTATATAGATCATGAAAAGAGGAAACAAACATATTAGGAGTATAGTATCTTACTTGTCGGACATATTTTGTCAGCTGATGCTTAAAACAGATGCTTGAAATCCATACGGTGTGGAAATGAACGGGTCTTTATCATCACTGAAGTGAGCGACAATACGATCGCAAATGGACCAACAAGCGAACATGACACACGAGCATATTGAAGCAAAAGCCAGCATATGTTAGTTCTCAGCTAAAGTCCGTCGTGTGTGACTCATGTGTTTTGAATGATGACAGTAATGACGCTCTCTTCTCACCTTCATTAATAGACACGCCCCTTACCTGCTGATTGGCTACACGTTTGTTATTGGACTCGACCCGAGTCAGTTTTGGAAAACAGTTTTGAAATAACACTTACCCCACCTTTAAATGATTAATTCAAAACACAGACTCAGCTGCTCTGGGACACGCAATGGCTCTAATGTGGATTTGCTGTGAAACAGAGCAAAACAGACAAGGTTCAAGCCTAAGTCTAAATGCAAGTCACTTAACATGAAATTATATTTCTTAAAAAACTGTCCGGGAGGAGCACGTTCAAATGCTCTACCCAATCATGATGTCATTCCAACCAGCTGTCAACAATCAGCAATCAACAATGTCTACCAATCAGCTCAAGTGGAGGATCACATAAATACCCACTCAACTCACCAATGTTCCTTGACAAAGTTTGCAGCATCCCTCCACCACCCCTTCTACCTCACACGCACCTGGTTAACTTTCCTATCCAGAGATATGGGGATGTACTCTGGGTTCGGGCCAAATACCGAGCTCGGAGCCCTCTCCTCGGACAGCACGCCAAATACGCATACCATTTATTCTATCTGACTTATTTGTAAGTGTGAACCAATGGCGGCTACTGGTCTGTCAGAGAGGGGAAGCTCATTTTCGGCCAATTGTCTTATTTATTTAAAAGTAAATTCTGCCCTATACGTTCCTTTTCAAGAAAATGGTCTTTTACCCTGTGAATGAATGAACGATCTAAAAAAATATTAAACTCTGTAAAACTGAAACAAGGAATGTGGTGTATAATTGTGTGAAATGTATGATGAAAATGAAGCAATTTCGCCAAGCAAATATCAAAGAAATAGGTTGCAGCAGTTTTTATTTCGACTGAACTTGAGAAATTCGCGATGGGACTGAGCGCGATTAGCTTCAGTGATTCCTTATAGTACAGAATCGCTGTCAGTCAAAAGGAGATGCAGACCCTCCAATCATCACGCAGAAGCTCGGCGTCCGGGCCAGCCCACTCCCCATTCACTCACAGAGACGCTGAGCGTCCGTGGGCGGGACATAATCGCAGCGTTTATCCAATGACCGTCTAGTTTCGAAGCGCTGAAAAAAACCGTTCAAAGCAGCCCCATTGAAGTCAATGGACGCTGGGCTTCAATAGGCAAATGCACTGACGCTGCGGGAATGTATGAGAAGGAAATCGAGTCAGCCGACCTGCTATATGTAATTGATTCTGAACGAACTCGTCTTTGAGATTAACGTTTTCTAACGCATTTTTAGTCAATACAATGTTAATATAATAGTACATATTTGACCATTAATTTTGTGACATTATAAGGGAAGCCGAGCTTCCCTTGCAGTCTTAAAGAAATCGCCACTGGTGTGAACTTGTGAACTTCTTGTTTATTGAAGTGTTGTATAAAATCAATAGGTCATCACATTTGTAATCGTGCTGATATTCGGCAAACAGCATCCTATATCAGATTATAAATATTAAGAACAATACTCATAGAGGGAAATTTTTCTATATATTTTGGCCATTTTTGTACCATTCATTTCGGTGATGGTGGGGAACAGGGCTCTTTTACGAGCTCAAGTGGACAGAGGCTCCTTCTGTTGCAAGGTTTCAAGTGAAATTGACATGGTAACCCATACTCTGGAATTTGTCCTCTGCATTTAACCCATCCAAGTTAGTGCACACACATTAGGTGTAGTAAATGGTGAACACACAAACCGTGACCAGACACCTGGAGCAGCACTGCTACTTGTTGACATGAATGAAGATGAACTGAGATTCTAGCTGTTCAGATTCTCAAGCTTAGACATAATTTGTTGCTATGGCAACATTCATAATGCCAAATCTTATTCAGGTCTGGTTTCACTGATGACGCGTCCTTCAGATGAGACGTTAAACCAAGGTCTTGACTCTCTGTGGTCATTAAAAATTCCATGGCACTTCTGGTATATGAGTAGGGGTGTAACCATGGTGTTCTGGCCTAAATCCCTCCATTGGCCCTTAACAATCATGGCCTCCTAACAATCCCTATCCACTCATTTGGCTCTATTACTCACTCTCCTGTCCATCTATAGCTGGGGTGCTTCTCAATATCCCTCCTCGTTCCCTTGCTCCTCCGTCCTCCATTCTATGACCCGGAAACCGATGGAGCTCAGCATCTTGTAGGACATCTCAATTCTCTAATTGCATCATGAGGAGGCGAGGATCGAGGAGTGAGGAGGCTTCCTGAGGAGTCATGAGCGAGGATACACAGGTGGATCCTTTGCGGAAGTGTTTTATTGACTAAACGTGACGCACACATTAATTCTCCTCCCCCTTCACATCGTGACACAGTTTATTCATTATTATTTTTTATAATTGTTTACATGTACAAGACACAAATGTCAAATAACAACAACTGATTGTTGCAGAATTTTATCAAAGCACAAGAAAACGAAAATAAAAAATAGAGAAACAAATAGAAACTAATACTATAAACCAAATAAAAAGCAGTTAATTTAAAAAATTTTTTTTTAACACAACAAATATGGTGCAGTCATCATTAATTGACGACGCTTTGAACTGATGATAAAGGGATACTCCACTGTTTTTTCATATTAAACTATGTTATTCCCTTAACTAAGACGAGTTGATACATACCTCTCTCGTCTCAGTGCGTGCACTTAATCGCTCTGACGTGCGGTGACATTTTGAGAGCACTTAGCTTAGCCCACTAAGAGTTCATTCATTAGGTACCAAACAAAGATCAAGTTAGACACGACCAAACACCTCCACATTTCCCCTATTTATATACAGTTAAACTAATTGTTGAACGACCAAGTATGGTGAAAAAATAAAACGTGACACTTTTCTAAGCGAGTTAAAAAGGATAACTATAATGTATGGTGGAATAGCACTTTTGAGAGTACTTCAACTATAGGCGCAGTAAAAAGTCACGCCTGAAACATCCTCTCCCCCACACCCTCCCATTTCCATCAATAGGGGGAGAGGATGTTTCAGGCGTCACTTTTTACTGCGCCTAGTCAAAGCACTCTCAAAAGTGCTATTCAGCCATACATTATAGTTATCCATTTAAACCCATTATTAACGCATTATTTTGTGTCAACATACTTGGTCGTTCAACTATTCGTGTAACTGTATTTAAATAGGGAAAACGTGGAGGTGTTTGGTCGTGTCTAACTTGATCTCTGTTTGGTACCTAATGAACGAACTGGGCTTAGTGGGGCTAAGCTAAGTGCTGTCAAAATGATTAGAGAGAGTGATTAGAGACGAGAGAGGTATGTAACAACTCGTCTTAGTTAAGGGAATAACATAGTTTAATATGATAAAACGGTGGAGTATTCCTTAAATGGGAGTGAGGCTATATAATTTCACTTGATTCAATTCCTCCGTCCTTGTGTCGTTTTCTTGCGTCCTTCCCTGAAGGGGTGGAGCTAAGGCGAGAGGAAAGGAAGCTAGGAAAGGAAACGAGGATGCATAAATAAGAATTGCGAAGCACCCCCAGTGTGAGTGCACTGGCACCATTGTACTGTGGCTGTCGTTGCATCATCCAACACTGGAGGTGGCTGAGGAGGCATGTGCTACACTTCCTCATTCACACTCTGGACTATTTCCCAGCATTCCTCCTTGTTCTCACCTGCACTCACTCATCCATCACCCAAACCTGCCACCGACCATCACCTCACACCTCTTATGGTCTCGTTTAGAGAAAACACATTTTACCTGCTTTCCAAAGCTCCAGCTTATCTCCTGCCATTCTCCTGTGTGTTTCTACTCCTTTGTGCCTTCAGTGTCTTCATTCTTGATTACATTCTTGAGTGCATTACCTGATAACTTACCGCTACCAAGGCAAAAGGTGTCTCCCAACGTCACCGATCTCATCATCCATGATCTCCACTGTCACCTGCAAAACAGTAAATCCAGTTACCATCCTTTTATCACCACAAACCACAATAATTCCGAATTACTTGCTGTAATAAAGTTCCACCATTTCTCCATTAGTCCCCTCTCTGAGTCTGGTATTCCGTAACAAGGAGAGGCCCCCTGATGTGATTGTAAAGTGCTTTGGGTGTACAGTAATGAAATGCTACTCATGCTTCATTTATTTATTCATTCATGATGTTTTATTTTCATAGAAAAAGATCATAGAAAATAGAAATGTGAAGACATACTTAAATATATTTTACTCTCAATGCTTCATTCATTTTAGTTTTTACATGGCGTAACAGTGGTGAATTGAGTTAAGTTTTCTTCATGCATATCAAAGTTATAATTATTTGTAATTGTTATTTTACTACTATAACCAATTCTGCACTGCAGCGAACCAGTTAGTTTTCTATTTAAAACATACACAAATAACATTTGTAATACGAAATATTACATTCAATTATGACATTTAAGAATTTATCATTTGTAATAGTAACATTATATATTAGCACATGCAAACAATATAAATATAATTTATAAAGATTTAGAAATGCTTTACGTGCTTTGATAATAGAATTTCTCAAAACAAAAATCAACACATTCTATACTGTGCGGTTTAGAAGTGTCACCCGTCACTTCTAAATCCATACCGCTAGTTAAATGAAAGCTCTTTACATACAATGCATGCAGAGAGAAGTAATAGAACATCATTATTCGCCAGACCAAAAGCATAGTGGACCCAATTTATTCTGTCTTTGACATTTACAAGAGAGACTTCATGCAAATGTTACAGTGTATAGTTCTTGAGCACAATAATAGAAGTGGAGAACAAGGCTCTTGAAATGTGCGGTGGTCTAACAAGCTGTGTCCCATTGCTGAGATTCTGCATTTGAACCCCAATGACATTAGACTGTAGTTGGGCTTTAGAAAAGCAACTGACCACTTTTCAGAAACACAAACTCTCCTTTCAGCAGAGTACTGGAGGCTGTTGGCTAATCAAAGGTAAAATGCATAGGCCTGCATGTTTTTCTCACAGTAGGTTCTCTTGCTGATGCAGGTGTATGGACGTCAATGGCTATACTGCTATCGTTTTACAGAATTGCTGGTTTGTGGATAATTGACAGTTTCAAATTAGGAGAAAGGGTCATTTTTAAAAAGAAATGGAGGCATAATGTGCTAGCAGGCACAGAGACCATACACGCTGAGAGTGTTTGCATTGAACTCATTATTATAATTTACTTTATGGTGTTAATTTATTACGGCTGTGCTTTTAAAATTATGAGTTTAATACAGATCCTGAAATTAACCACGGAGGGGAAACCCTGCTGATATGCCTGTTAGGGGGGTTTGCAGTTATTGGCCGATTATTTAAGTATAATGCCCTAAATAATGACTGACAGCTCTAATTGCTTTGTGCTCTATAGTCAGCAGAGAGATGAGAGAGGCATTTCTGTCAATACTGACACCTTCACCTCTCCTGGGAGGATCAACAGAGCAAGAGAGCATTTCCTTCCTTTTACCTCTTCTCTCCACCTACCCTCACCTCACCTCCCTTGCCATCCATCACATGGGTTTTTATAGGCTAAGCCCTCCCTCCCCTTTGCTATGTACTGAAGTCAGCAAGTGAAAATGAGTGTGAATTAACACATTCAAAATGAACGCAGCGATGTGCCAGGCTGCAGTGTATTTTGCTTTTTTTTTGTTTTTTGTTTTTTAAATAAAGAACAGCACACACACACACACATAAAGAGAAGTTCTGTAGGTTGAGAAAACCAGAGAGATAAAAAGTTAACTGATTCATTTTATAGTTATAGCTTTAATACCGTTTAGCATAATTGATCATATGGCACCATCCTGTAGTAAAAACAGGAAACATGCCATTTTGTGTTTCAAAGTGATTGAAACTGTCATGTACTCACAAGTGGTTTGATGTCACTGTCTGAGGCTGATGTTATTGAAACCACAGTATGTTGTCATTCACACTTTGATGTTCTTGGCTTCCTATCCCCCTCTTTCACTGAGGTTTGTTTATGCTACTCTTTACTGAGATCAGACTGCTGTCAGTTTCTGGAATGCAGCAGGGACCGTTTTATTGAGATTTGCTGCTAAAGATTTTCTTTAGATTTTGAATGCCTTACAACGATTAATTACAATTTTAGAAGGGTTTGGAGGAGTGGAACAAACAAACAAATAAATATGTCCAGTCCAATTTATCAAAGAATGGTAAATTAAATGGTGTCAAAGGAACGTTCTGGGTTTTATAACAAGCAATCACTCAAGTACTCAAGGTCACCTAAATGACCCACCATCACACAATCACAGTTGCATTGTCTAGTGACATGCAATTTGTCGGTCCACACTAAATGCAACACAAATGCGACAAAACCAATCACAAATCACAGCCAATCAGACGGGCTCTTTCTCTGTAAGCACACTTCAAAATTCTCAGTGACGTTTCAAACTTTATAAAATACACGTCTCTACACAGTGTGGACCAGGGTTGATTCTAGCCCCTATAATGGGTATTTTAAAAAAAAGAAGAACGATTTAATATATTGTTTGCATGAACAATACAGTTGGCTCTACACTGCATATCGAGTCAATCCCCGAATATTGAGTCATTTAAAGTCATTTTAAATAAACAGCTAATATTTATTCATATTCATTAAGGATATAGACAATTATATTATTTTATTGCAATTGTCTGGACTGGCAATATGAATGAATGAATGAATGAATGAATGAATGAATGAATGAATGAATGAATGAATGAATGAACGAACGAACGAACGAACGAACGAACGAACGAATGAATGAATGAATGAATGAATGAATGAATGAATGAATGAATGAATGAATGAATGTCAGTGGTCTCTCCTCTACCACCACCAGTGTGCAGCATCCACTTGGATGATGTGACGGCAGCAAGAGAACAATGGCGCCAATGCGCTCACCACACACCAGCGATAGGCGTAGATAAGAGAGGGTGATAGAGCCAATTCAGTGGATGGGACTATGAGGTGGCCATTATTGGTATGGGTCAATGAGGGAATTTGGCACCCCTACTCTTTAAGTGCCATGGGATTTTGAATGACCGCAGAGAGTTGGGACCTTAGTTTGACGTCTCATCCCAAGTAGGGTGCTTATTACAGTATAGTGTCCTCATCACTATACTACCTAGTTTTCCCAGTTGGTCTCCCATCCAGGTTCTGACCAGGCTCAACCCTGCTTAGCTTCAGTGAAACCAGTCCTGGGCTACAGGGTGATCTGGTTAATATGTGGGAAATACATATATTTAATAGTTAATAGTCTTAATAATATTAGTTTAATACTATATCAGTCAACTTTTTGTATATAGCGCTTTTACAATGACAATTTTTTCAAAGCAGCTTCACAGTGTTAAACAGGACAATATTGCAACAAAATTTGATTTGGCTGTACAGTCCTTCTGGAGAAAACGTGATGTTATCAGCTTACTTTAATTTATCATATAGCGACAATGTTGGCAAATCAGTAATATAGTTTATAGAATTAAATAAGACTGAATAAATTAATTGTATTTGTATATTTAGTTGAATAATTTAGATCAGTGGTTCCCAAACCTGTCCTAGAAGACCACCAGACCTGCACATTTAGCATCATCAGACCAGCCCGATCTCACGAAAATGCGTATAAATAGTAGGAGTGTGCAATCTTTTGGAATGTATCAAAACTCATTTTGGTGTGCATATGGTGCGTGGTTTTTTACATGCATATGATACGCACTTTATGGCGTATTATAAGCACGAACCCCCCACCACACCACCACCCTAATCCTACCCAAGAGCGCGTCATACACACGCCATAAAGTGCATATCATATGCACGCGGAAAACTGTGTAGCATATGGACGCCAAAACTCATTTTGGCGTATACATTCCACGAGATTGAACACTATTGATTGAGTACTATTGATACGGATTACCATGTGATCGTGTTGATCAAACTCATCAGCTCATTAGTAAACATGGCAAGACCTGAAGTGGGTGTATCTGACGAGGGAGACATGCAAAATGTGCAGGGCTGGTGGTCCCCAGGACAGGTTTGGGAACCACTGACTTAGATCATAATTATATAATAGTTTTAAACACTATTTCGAACTATTAGCCTGGTTAAAACCAGACCATTCTCAGTAGTAACCGAGTTGTGGTCTGGCAAAGCTTCATAGACAAATCATTTCCAAAGGGGTGCCATCAACAGACGTTGCTCAAATGCCTCTGGGCACAATTAAATAGACCTAAAACCAATCAGAGCGATGAAGGAGATGATGTATGCAGAGGGTTCTCGCTAAAGGGGGTCTTACACCGGATGAGAAGCGGATGATTTGTTTAGCCACTAAAGGGGTAAGCTGGCATATCAGAGTTTTGCCGAACACAGTCGGTATGATAGTGATAACATCTTTTATAGATATGCTTCGAGTGTTGTTCTTTGCTCGGGTTTTAACGAAAAGGAAAAGTTTAGTTTAGTTTATTTATTTAACAAAGACCATACACAACACAAATGTTGTGACATAGTTAGTTATGATAGCTAATTCATCTAATGTACAAAATCTGCTTTACCGTCACTTCGCTGTCGTCATCATTTAAAACCTGCCCCAACAATTCTGATTGGTGCTGCGATTTCGATGGATTGGAAATGGGCTTGAATTGGTGCTTTGCCAGAATACTTGCAGAGCAATTCTAAATTTCCCAGGCTATCAAATTACATTTGTGCCATAAAATTAACTTTTAAATAAGATCTACATTTCTCATTTTCATTCATGGAGATAACATTTTATAAGAAAATTTGAAATTGTAATTCTAATTTAAAGTGTATTTTTCATGTTTTATACTGTAAAGCTCATTTATTTAAAGCAATGTATTGTATAAAGTGCTATATAAAGAAATCTGACCTGATTTAACTTGACTTAAGTGCTGAATTGCAGAGCTTGTGCAAACATACAGTATACACATCGCTATGATCATATGCTTTCTTAACTGCCTTAAAGTCTTTATCTACTGTGTACATTCACTCAAGCCACTATCCACTGTGTTTATTAGGATATTTGTCAGAATATAGGTATTTTGAGAATCTTTTGTATAATGAAAATAACTCATTTTATTATTTGCATGCTGCATGAGACATGTACGCAACATTATGATTTAGTATGTTTTTGAATATGGAAATGTTAATGTGTTTAGTCTGGGCTGACTAGATCTGCTTTGCTGGTGAGGATGATTATTGTTGCTGCGGAGCGAGTGACTTGCTAATAGAGGGTATGTGCGTGACGTCACTGTTGTCCAGAGTGACCGTGGTTATGCCCAATGAGTGGCAAAAAGACCTGGTGGCGGTATTGGTTTTCAGTGTGAATGCCACAAAAAACACATCTAAACAGGAAAGGGCTTTGACTTGAAAAAGGGCTTTTTGACTTTGATATAGATTGACTGTATAAATAGATTTGACAAGAACAGACTGAAAGCTACAGAAAAGGGAAGCAAATGGATTGCTGCCATTTACAGAAACAACTAGACTCCAGCCTGCAAAACATGGATTTGCAATTATAATTTTGTGTCAATATGTTAAATTTTGCAGTTAAATCATACACTATATATTGTATTGTTATATATTGTATGGACAAATCATCAATTAAATATCTACCATCGTATATTCTGCACAATTGGATGTTTTTAAATAAACAATGACAAAAAAAAAAAAAAACACGATAAGATTTTAAGGCTGGACGATATATAATATTAATAAGTGATTCCTTTATTGTATTTATAAAAAGTACTCACAGGCACTTTTTAGGGTGATGCAATCATAAAATATAATCATAAAAAGCTTCAAATGTAAATTTGACATGACAAAAAAGACATTCGGTGCAGTCTACGAACAGTCAAAATGACCGTTATGGCCATTCTAGTATATAGAATTCTGGTAATTAAAGTGTTAAACCCCTCTTTCCTTTTTGCTTACTGTACCCAGAACATTGTTTTTACATAGAAAAGGCTTTCAGATTAGTTGTATCATAAAAGAAATCTGAACTATCACACTCCTCTTTTAATCTACAAAGCACTTTGTAGGCTATTACAGTACTTCAGTATAGTACCTTATGCAGCAGATACAGAGGCTAAATTTGGCTTGATAAATGTAAGCTTTCTCTTTTGATGGAGGCAGATTGTGGGCATTTAATAGCTATTGATTTTTTAGCGAGCATGGCTCCATTTTAACATAATCTTCAAAAACGAAGCAATATAAATATACCCTGGAATTGAGGCCTAGCTCCATCCAAAATGGATAAACTATTGATTTCCATGAATCTGGTCTGCCTCGTGACTCTTATTCTGCCGTAATCATCTGAGGTTAATTAACTTTAATATGTTGTTTTGTGAAGAGCTTGAGCTATAAATGTTACATCTGAAGAGAGATTTATCTCAATCCATGATTCATAATGCATCTCTGTGTACTGTGTCAGTATCGCTTAGCTACACGCTGTCTACCCAAATAAATGTTTTACACAGTGTATCTGAATTGAAGTTTGCTTTTATATATGTTTTTTGCACATTAGGACTGATAAACTTGCCGCTGGTGAGTGCATACGGTTAAAACAGCAATCTAACATTGTTAAAACAGCCTAAAAGCTGCCATATGAAATCACAAAAGAAAGCTTTGAAGGTTAGAGAACATAAGGGCGATGACTGCACTGATCCCTGCTGCAGAAAAAGCCACAGCATAGATAGTTTATTATTTGAAGCTCTCTGTGGCTGCGCATCCTCTCAGTCGGAGTAATTTTAAATGGTGGACTCAACAGATTGGGAAATGTAAGCAACAATGTCTGTTTACAAAATTCTGATTTTTGTTTTCACCAGGGTGCTGGTTTGCTCCAAGTGCAGACATTTTAGCCTGTCACAGACTATATTGTCAGTTAACAACAACTAGGGGTTGTGTGTGTGTGTGTGTGTGTGTGTTGCACATTGGCATACAAGAAACATCAAGCAACCCCCACGGTGCACTGTTCACAGTATTATGAGCTATAATAAAATTCAGGGAGTATCTGGGGGTTGCGAATAACTAGAAGTTCATCCACCTAGAACTGCAAACCCACCGCAAAATTAACTTTACAGCTCAAATAATACGCTTTGTTTACAGAAGAATTGATGTAAGTTATTTTATGGGGGCACCATTTAATACTGGCAACCCCGAAAATTATTTCATCGGTGACAAATTACTGCTGATTGCCAACCTATGCAATTATGGATAATTTTAGCTAAAGTATAGGGATAGATTTATAGTTCAATTGCTTTCCTGTGAAGTTTTACAACAGAGCTTTATTTTAGATTCTTTCTACAATAACAAAACCCACAGATTAAGTCAGTGATGAGTAACTGGAAGCTAATGCGCCTAGACAAAGACATGATGGTTAAATTGGACTGTTTATTAGTGTTTTATGGGTAGCTGTTGCTAGCTGCTTTAATATAATGTGTTACAAAAATGTACTCACAGTTTGCAATAAGACGCTAGTTATATATTCTGTGTTTTTATGCTTTTGTTTTATAAATTTGAATTTTTTTGTATATATGTTCCAGTTTCCTGTTTCCATCCTTTATCCCTGATTATTTACACACGTGTCAGTCTTAACACTTGTGGATATAAACAGCCTTTGTGTTTTACTTCTTCTAAGGTTGTTTTGTTGTGGTTCACACCTTTATATGTTCCCTATGGCTAGCCCAATGTTTCAGTTTAGTTTGCACTATAGAGTTGTCAAAAGTACCGACTTCGTTACCGAGTTGATACTGAAATTTGCGGAAACGTTGATCGGGGGGAATATTCCGTTCGAAAACAAAACTCAGCTACTGCGTCTTCAGCAGTTCGGATTTAGGAACATCAAAATGACTGTTGTGTTTGTTATCACACCCAAGAACAGAACACCACAATCGCCTAGACGCCATTCTGGAAAAACTAACAAACAAACAAAAAAAAAAACTGGATGGATTTCATCATTAAATGGTTGTGTACAGGCACTACCAACACACATTTCCGTACAATCAACTTGTAAAAGTGCATGTACCATTTTATGACCACTTTAAGACATGTCATTTCACTCAACGGCCATCTTTGAAACTCCTCAATACAAGTGCATCTCCTATTCCTTTGAACGGGGAAACATCAAATTCTCCAAAACTGTTTTCCAAGCTTACAGTTAAATTTCATATTTGAAATCACCAATAAAATCTGACTAGAACTGTCTCATAAATTTTGTTTCTAAAGGCTCAAATCAAGACAAAAAATAAAAAATAAAAAATAATAAAAGAATAATACATATATTATTCCGCCAGGACAAAGCTCATGCGCATGCGCACGTCTCAGAACATTTCCCGTTTCTATAGCAACCCGAGCTTCAAAAAGCAGCTGCAGTGACGTGATGACTTTACTAATCGACGATTGGCTCTTTCATTTAGAATGTGGGGGTTAATTGTCATATTGGGTGTTGCCCTTTATCCCATTAATAAGTAATTGGAGTGCACCGTCTTCCTATAAGTTAGTACTAACAAATAGTCTTTGTTATTATACCCTTGCGTATTGGAAAGAAAAAGGCCATTACTATATCTGAATTTAATTTTAAGTTCAAGTCCTTCCTCTGGACTTGGATACCAGCAGTAATGATGACGTCAGTTTTATCATATCAATTTAACCCTGAGTCCTCATCTTTTAGAAGTGCAAGTGAAGTGGATTTGCATCACAGAAAACCACATCTTCTCGAAATGTCGACAACATGAACCAAACACCTCCAGGCCTCAGCTACAACTACACCATTTTAGAGTGGGTCAAATTAGAGCTGTCTGCGGGCAGCCAATGGAATTATGCAAATCTGTAACCGGATTTGAGACTGGAATGGCTAACAACTCATTCCGGCAGTTCAGAATCAATTCTTTCTTTTAGAAGACAATCATTTTATTTGTTTTGCACTTTGATCTTTAAAACTTTGCATGCCTTTCACATTCACAAACAACATTACACACGGCATGAAAGGTTAAAAAGCATAATGGGGCACTTTTAAAATAATATTTTATTAAAGTTTTTTACAAAGTTGTTATATTTTTAATTAATAAGAACACTGTAAATGAGAGAACTGCATGTGCCAGGACCCTTTTTTTCTTCCTTTCTTTTTTGCAGGGACCCCACAGATCTGTGGTACACTGTGCAGGGTTGTTCAAAAGAAACATGTTTTTCTTCTCATAAAGAGACTAAACTCCTCAGCAGGTAAGAGTGTGTGGGCATGTTTGAGCAAAATGTAAATTTCACAAATGTCAGATGTATTAAAGTTGTATTTCATGGCTGTGGTGTTTGGTCTCTTAAAATAGTCAGTTAGGACATGAATTCTAGCAAGGCTTAATTAAGAGAAGACTGCTGTCATCAGCTTGTGCGAGTAATTATCATGGTGCATGAATTTGGAAGGGGGAGTTTTTCCTTAATTACCAACACATTGCTTTCTCTTATGATAATGCTATAATTTGATCTTGGAATCCCTCTGCAGCATGGAAATACACATAATGATGTTCTAGATTGTTACCTATTTCCAAACCACCTTGCAAATGAGAACTTAAACAAAACATCATAAAATGAAAAAATCTTTGAGAAGAAAAGCATGCCCGGCCTTCATTTTTCCTTTTCATCTACTTCCTTTTGTACTTCTTGTGCATTTTCTTTTTTTATCTTCTTATAATTATTCCAGGTCCGGGTCAAGAGAATTTGAAGGGGCCACGACCCTGAAAGTCTTTCGCTGGTCCAAGTAATTACCACTGGACATTTATCACACTACCCTCATCTTGTCCTGTAATTTCTTTCTCCTCAGCATGTGGACGTTTTTATATAAACTCATGTTCAAAATACTGAACCTTACCATCTGAATTTCCTGAAGTCATTACTGTGCTTTAATTTAACACATTGGCGCACACGCTAGGCTAATTTTCCAACTTGCTTGTCTGCTAATATTTTTTGATGGGATAACATTCACGATGTTATTTTAGAGACTGGTGGACTCAATAATGAAAACTCTCACATGAATGTATTTTTATTTATTTTTATTAAAAAAATAATAATTCTTTGTTTGTTTCAAATTTAAGTTACTTACCGTAGTTCACCCAAAAATGGAAATTTTCATCATTCATCATTGTTCCATCATTCCAAATCCATGTTAATTGGAACACAAATATATATATTTTTTAAGAATATTTTAACTTTACAATGAAAGTCAACTGGGTCAAAAAGAACACATTACGATATGAACAAATAGGGGGAAAAAATACTTTAGAAGTCAACGGCTACTGTCTGGTTACCAACATTTTTTAACCACTAAGTCTTATTTTGTGTTCAACAGGAGAAAGGAACTCATACAGGTTTGGAACAACTTGAATATGAGAGAGTTCATGAGCTGTGGTATTTGTGCCATAAAATGGCAGTTATATTCCAAAAATCATCATAAAAGTAGTCCTTGTGATCTGCATGCTATATTCCAAGCCTTCTGAAGCCATATGATAGCTTTGTGTGATGAACAGACCATTATTTGCTGCTAATCTTCATCTCTGCTGTGGCTCTTCAATAAAACATAGTGCCTATGGCACAGCTTTGATGCCTTGATGTTTGATTATGAGAACTAAGGACGTTTGATGCCATTCACCTTCAGTCTGTGCCATAGGTATTTAAATTCTGCTCTGTTGCTCACACAAAGCTATCATATGGCTTCAGAAGACATACACTGCAGTACACAAGTTGTATAGACTACTTTTATGGCAATTATTTTGGGGAATTGAAAGCTTTGAAAGCCCTTGGAAGTCACTATTTAATAATTTTGTATGGAAAAGATTGTAACACTTTATTTTAGGGTTCAGTTATCGCTATTAAAGGAGTAGTAGGCCATCCCAGGTGTATGTGAATTTTTCTGTTTCTGATGAACACAGTCAGAGTTATATTAATGTATATCCTGCGAAGCTTCTATGCTTTAAAATGGCAGGGAAAGAGTCCATTGAGTTTGAAGCTCAAAAAAGTGCATCCATCCCTCATAAACGTACTCCTCACAGCTCTGGGGGTTAATAAAGGCCTTCTGAAGCAAATAGATGGGGTTTTGTAAGAAAAATATCCATATTGAAAACTTGATAAAGTAAAATATCTTAATTCTGCCAGAACGCCTTCCTTATTCAACTTATGAAAAAAGCTCAACTGGCATGACGGGGTCATTAGAACTGGAGAGCCTTTACACTTTCTTCGTGAGTTGAAAATGGAAGGCTTGAAAGCATCAGGAAATGTATTAATATAAATCCAATTGTGTTCATAAGAAGGAAGAAAGTCATACACCTATAGGAAGGCTTGGGGGTAAGTAAATCATGGGCTAATTTTCATTTTAAAGTGAGCTAGTCCTAGTTGTTTATTAGCATGCAGATGACTAGGATATTGGCTGTTTATTACACTTATAGTACATACTGATGCCTTATTCTGCATGACCTTAATACCTAAAGTTAAACGCTACAAAACGCTAGAAAAATCATACTAGTAATAAATAACCAGTAAATTAGGAGTTTATTAAGGTAAAAGTCATAGTTAATAATGAATATGTGTTCCCTAAATGATTACCAAACAGATTATGTGGACATTTTGAACAATATAATATAAATATAAAGGCCTACGGTAATATTGTCATCCTGTTGCTAGAACAGTTGTTTTGTACTTTAATGGATTACAAGAAAATAAAAAGAAACCATTTGTGACAGTGTCTTCCCAAATCATTATCTTATATCCCTGTCATTATTTATGTGGCAAAAAGCCATGAAATAAGTGATACAACTGTACATTTTCACTTAAAGGTCTATCTTGTTAGAAGTTGTTTGCTGAAGAAAGGTTTTTTTTTTTTTGTCTCCATGGAAGCTTTGCATTTAATGAGCTAATAAAATACTTCAGCTCAAATCTCAAATCTAATTATTTACTTATGTGGTAAGTAGCTATGTAATAATGAGGATAATGTTCATTTATATGGGTGATATCAGAAAAATAAACCTCTAAATCTCTTAAATTCGAGCCTACTTTTGAGGGACTTTGAACAGTATTTACACCTCGACTGCCCATGTCCACATCCACTTTTGTTGGAACATGTGCAATCTTTTACTGCAAATGCCAAAGCTTGTGACCTGGTTGCTGTTTTAGACCCCGGCCCCGCCAGTGCTTTGTACTCATTTACACCACTTTTAACACTTGCTTGTGTTAAAAGACAAAAAAGACTGCTGCTTCTGTGCTGCCAGAAGTACAGAAGAGCTGTTGGATTTCTCCTTGGCTACTTCCTGCCAGGGGTGTCAAAAGTATTCACATTCATTGCTCAGGTAGAAGTATAGATACTAGGCTTTAAAAAGACTTCTGTAGAAGTTGATGTATCCAAGTAAAAGTGTAAAAGTATACTGGTATACAAAAATACTTAAATCATAAAAGTAAAAGTAATGTAAGGGGGGAAAATGTCATTAAGGATAAAAGCTTAGGCCGTGCCTGTCAGGGTTCTGTCACTTCTGTTTAGCGTATTCTTGGGTTTGTGACAGAACTCTGACACTCCCGGTTTGGTCTTGTTTCTGTGTAAGCACATGGCTGGTATTTGTCTTTGCTGGCCATGTGCTTGTGTTTGTCATGTTTCGTGTGAGCACATGGTTTGTCACGTGTTTCTTCTGCCATGTGCTTCTCTTATGTCTATAGTCTTGACCCCGCCCCTCTTGTTATCTGATTATTGATTAATTTGCCCCTCCTGTTCTCCCTCATCACCTGCCGTGTTTGTTCACTATTTATTCTCCTTGTGTTTGCAGTCTTGTGCTGGATCATTGTCTCCTGTTTCCTGCTCTGCTTCATATTTCTGACCCTTGTTTTTTTTTTGTTTTTTGTTTTTTTTTCGTGGGTGTTTGTTTTTTGTTTTATTTTAGTTAATACATCATCATATCCTCCTTCAATTGAGTCCTCACTCTTTTCTACTTACCCAACAGTGACAGTGCCACAGAAGCCTAAAGTACCCCACCTAATAAAAAAAAAAAAATATTTATTTATTATTTATTACTATGTTATGTCAATAATGACTATAGTGTTATATTGTTTGATGGAGCGGAAGATACGTTGACAGTTGCCAATAAGTACAGAAATGGTGAAAAAAGTCAAACTTCAGAGGCATGTTATCAATATCCTTTATTGGAATGTAAATCTACATGTGTGATCAGTGTTGCCAGATTGGGTCGACAATTTCCAGCCCAAAAGCTCACCAAAACCCACCCACTCCAAAACTTTGCCAAAATTAACTGAATTTATTTTATTGGTATACCAATTAAGGCTGATATGTACAATTGTATCTCATTAAAACATAATGTTCATTACACAATTTCCCAAGAAAATATCCAAATGGTCAAAACAGCAATCCCTCAGAAAAGCATATGCATCCTTTTCAATGTCAACATTAAGAAAGACACTTTAATTGCAAAAATTTCCCAATATAAGAGATCGGAAAAAGCAATGTAATTAACAGGCATTTCACACACATTAATGCACACGCCACTGATAAAAATGTGCCCTTAATTGATACTGTACAATAATAATCCGCCAACAAAAAATAACAATGCGCTTACCTTCGTGTTGCGCTTTGCTCTGAAAAATCGACAGTGCGTCTTTCGTCAAGTACATAGGACACTGACTTAGCCCAGTCAAAATTGATTAATTGTTGATTCAAACCTCTTTCAGCTGCTGTTGGGGTTTCTAGTTGCAGATGTCCTTAGTGTGTATATGACAATAGACAGGAATCATGGTTATATCTATAAAGTGTTTCGCGTCACAGGTGTAATCCATGTTTTCAGAGTCGGACTACTCTCCCACTCTTTACTGTAGATAACACTTACTGCACGTGTTTGCCACTTTAGCATAGCGATCATTTGAGGATGTCTGCCTGCTGATTGCTGATTGGCTGAACGTGCATGCTCGTTGAGGAGAAGCCAGCCAATCTGGGAACACTGTTGTATGAATTGTGTCATGTACAGGTGTGATGGATCCTGTACAATCCAATAGGGTGTCAGCATGGTATATGTTTATTTTTCTCATCCAACCACAAATAGAACAATTCATCTGGATAACTTTTTTTTTTTTTTTTTTTGAATGATGATAAGCCATAATGAAAACGAGGCAAAATGAAATAGGAGTAGCAAGGCTTTAAAATGCAAGGAGTAGAAAGTACAGACAATTGCATGAAAATGTAAACAGTAGAAGTAAAAAGTCGGCTGAAAAATAATTACTCCAGTAAAGTATAGATGCCTAGCCTGACAAGTGACAAGCCAGACCCACATCAAGATGTTTGGTCTGGGAACACACCATTGACAGCTTAATCCGAGAGGCGGGATAAACAGTTGCCTTTCAATTCTCTCTGCATGCAACAGGATAACGCTAAAACCAACCAGAGCTACAAAGTGTGAAGCAGAGTGAAGCAGAGCTAGTTGATAGATTAAAATGTTGCCTTATCTGGTCGGCAAAACACAGAACACATCTTCCTTTTTTAAGAATGACTTCAGTGCCGTTCTTTGTTCTTTTGTCAAAGAAAAGCGTAACTCCAAGTCTTCCAGAGTTGTGGCCAAAGCCAATTTGAAAGGCCGCTGTTCACCAGCTTCTTTTTTATAAGAAGCACGCGGAGCAGTCGCAAAACTCTGCCATCATTATGTTAAGCCTGCCCACCAACTCTATACACGATGTGATTGGCCTGACTTACACTCTTAGAAGAAAAGGTTTTATCGGCGCTACGTATTTGGAACCCTTAAAAGGTTAGTATAGTTGAGTATATTCCAAAGACCCTTTTATGCTAAAAGGGTTCTATAATGACAAGAAAGAACCCTTTGGGCACTTAAAAAGGGTTCTATATAGAACACTTAAAAAGCATTTCTTATCAAAGAAAAAAAGGCATTTCTTATCTTAGCAAAAACTCTCTTAATTTTGAGTTAATTTTTCCCAAAATAAGACAATTACTTTTGCCTGTCTAGTAAATATTTCTTGTTTTAAGAATGTTTAGATGTTTGGACTAGAAACAAGACAAAAATACTATGTAAGAAAAGCCTTTTTTGCAGTGAACCTTTCAGGGGTTCCAACTACATAGCGCCAATAGAACCTTTTAGGGTTCTATATAAAACTTTTTCTTCTAAGAGTGTAGAGTTAGATTTTTCCGGCTCGTAAGCCAACGGAGAGTTGCTAGATGCCAATTTACATTTTAAAAATGAAAAAATTACATTTGCTGCCTCTAGGTTGGTCTAGATTTCTAGGCTAATAGATACCCAAAATTTCTACTTCAGTAAGGTAACAAAGTATTTGTACTTTGGTACTTGACACCTCTGCTTCCTGTTCAGCCTACTTGAGAAGCGCCATTATTGCAGCCACTCTGTTGAATGATTCCTGGATGTGAAAATTGGCCATAATCATAAAGATAATGAATGATTATAACGCAACTGCTCGATTGCTCAACTGCCGTCCTGTCCTTTATTAAATGCTGCTGAGCCAACTCATATGTCACACTCAATCGGACAGCTGTTTCACCTCTTCGGCAACGTACCATTCGCCAATTCGGCTTCAGGAACGTCACGCCATTAATCACTTGGGCTCAAGCAGTGCAGCTCATTAAATGCTTCAAAACCAAACACTGACACCCGCCTGCCCATCAGCATCCCGACAGCCTGTCTGTCCACGCATACACTTGCAATCTCACGTAGGCAGCACATACCCAGCATGTCCGTGTTTATTATGTCTGGCTTGGATGTCGCTTTGGGAAACCCACATCAATCATCATCACCATTTCTTCTTCATCTAAACACATTGCTTGACTTGCCCACTGCAAACGCTCTGCAGGCAATCCTGAACCTGGGTAAGATATGTTTGTTCGGAAATATTTCATCACACCGTATGACCTAATGAACACATCTTTCCATCCAAGTCACTGTAGCTGCTGGCCTCACCTGCCAACATCACAACATCGACTCCAAACTTTAGTGATGGTACTGTGCTTTTCAAGGTCTTTCAAAGTCTTAACACCACCTACACACCAGATGCCAGCCCGAAGACTGTAACAAACAGCAAACACCCAATCCAGTCTATATAACTGAAATTATGCTCTGAATATAATAGGGAAAATGACCAGTTTACATGCACATAGTTTTGAGTTCGAGGAATATTCATCCACATAGTAATCAAGATATTTCAAATCAATTATGTTATGCATGCTATTCCTTTTCTTTTTTGCATTTTTAATAATCCTGAAGATGCTTTCACTCAAATTCACAATATGCTGCTTAAAACCAGCATTTCTTCTTTCAGTGCTTGTTGACACAAAGGTTGTTGCTTTGGCTTCTTTTGGAACTATTTTCATTCCCATTATACAGGCATATGCCAGCTGTCTTATTTAGATATCTATATTCTTGGCATTGCATTGCATTTGGAATAAATTTTTTTCAATCCAATGCACAGTATATTACTGGCATGTGTGTCCCCGAGAATTAAAACCAATGACCTTGGTGTTGCTGGCACTATAATGTACAGCAAAAAATGCAAGAACCAAGAATGTTTGTATATTAAATGCCTCATAAAGTGCTTTACAAAGTATATCCAGCATACATAATTAAACAAACACAAAATGATATAAATGATCAAAACGCAAAAAGAGACTAATATCCATTGGCAGGCTATTTCATACATTGAAGCCTTCACTGCAAAAGCTCTATCATCTTTTATTATATATCTGGATCGTGGAACAGCAAACAATCCATGACTAGAAGATTTAAGACATCTAACATTTAAGACGTTTCATAAGGCCTGAAAAGGTCCACTAAATATTTAGGCGCCAAACCATCTAGTGTTTTATATGTCAATAATAATGTCTTAAAAAGAGGAAAACTGCATACAATTGTTGTTTTTCCTTAAGTATTGGAAAACCAAGAAGGAAAAAAACAAGGACAGTGTGTTTGAACAATGTTGTACCCACTCATATAGCCATTATTTGTCACCAACATCTGTGAATTTAGTGAGACAATAAACTTATCTCTACCAGCTTTTTGAGGGAGAACAAAAGCCACATGAACGCTTTCTTTCCTGCTCAAAGACATGCAAACTGATTTTTGAGTCCTTTGTTGATTTATAGTGCACAACGATTTTTAAGAAGGATAGAAATATATGCATACAAACTGTTTGCAATCTGTTCTGTACTGTATTGTGGTTACTAAGACTACAGCTTCATATGTGCACTGCAAAAAGAAAAAGAAGAAAAAGAAATAAGTACAATGATTTGGTGTAATACAATTAAAAAATAATTTGTGTCAGTAATCTAGTACAATTACACTAATTATTTTTGCTTTATTTCAATGAACAAATATGATTTTAGATTTAGTTACGATAGCATCACTACTAGTCTATTGAGGATTGTATCTTTCAAATGAGCACGATTGCAGTTTTTAGAGATGAAATCATATACTTACAGAAATACATTTTTGTCCACACATAGATAGGCATATCAGGACTGGATTATACAAAAGGGCATTTAGGCACATATCCAGAGGAACCACGTGCAGAGAGGGCAACGTTCAGGGCCATACATATGCAATTACCTACAAAAGCCTATTTTAAATGGGTGTGTCCAAACTATTTATACTGTGGCTATTTACATAATGTTTCTTAGTAAAACACTTGGAATACAACCACAAAGTGCAGACATAATTTGTTAGATTGCACAAGCAAATTAGTACCCTTTTTGGTGATTTTCGTAAATCAAGACCATTGTCAGAAAACGCAGACTTCAAACACAGGGTTCAGACTTTTGCTAAACCAAAGCTCACAAACACCACAGAAAAAAAGAAAAAAAGAAAAAAAAAAAAGATTTGTGGATGAGGATGTTTCCCCTCTTTATCTTTCTCCCTAAAAAGGAAAACTGTAGAAAATTGTTGTTTTCCCTTAAGTATTGAGAAACAGAGAAGGACAAAGCAAGGACAGTGTGTTTGAACAGTGCCATACGCACACATATGCATAGCCATTATTTGTCATCAACAGCTGTGAATTTATCATAGTGAGACAATAAATGTATCTCTACCAGCTTTCTGAGGGAAAACAAAAGCCACATGCACTCTATTTTTCCTGATCAAAGATATGAAAACTCATTTTTGACTCCTCTCCTGATTTATTGTATGCAGCGATTATTAAGAAGGATGGAAAACATTATTCATACAAACTGTCTGTTCTGTACTGTATTACAGTTACTGAGACTAGGACTTCATGTGTGCACTGCAATTAAAAAATGTACTCTTGCTGACTGTTCTGTAACTAATTTGTAACCGGACCTAACTGTGTGTCTTTTTCTTTCGGTGTGTGTGTAGAGAAAAAGAGTATCAGCCTCAGTGTGTGTGCGTGTGCGTGTGTGTGTCTGTGTGTGTGTGTTTCCATGCTTGTTAATAAGCTTTAACGGGGCCTGCATAAACCCTTCATTAAAAATCTCCACTAATCCGCATTTTGCTTTCTCCCTGAATCATCCCTCATTACTTTTCCTCTCCACACTTCCACACTTCTCCACCTCTCTCTCGCTCTCCCGCATGTGTTCTGTTTATTTCAGTATTATGGATTTCCTCTGTATTGTCGGTATGGAAATGCTGCGTGTGCCGTTATGCATTATTTGTGCTTCTGCAATTCAAAAGTCCTTTTAATTGACAAGCTCCTCCTCGTTTGCATATCTCCACCAAAAGTCGTGACCAGGAAGAAAATAAAGCTTGTGCGGTTAATGTGTGAGCTTTCTGTTAATATGGAAAATTTTCTGTGACTTATCCTCACGATTCCACATTTGTATCATTAATTTTCCTTCAGAGGAAAAAGTGTGGTGCTGCTTAGCATTTTCATATACATATATATTCCTCCAGTCCATTATTAATGCTAAAATTATGCAAATAGACAGCATATATGGCTCAATTTTAGTTTTTTTTTATTATTTCTGTTATTTGTACAGCTGCCCATGGGCATTCTATAATGATGTAAGCTATTAAGCACACTCTCTGGCAACACAGAGCAATGACCATGCAGATGCACCTTCACACATAAAAACAAAACACTGTCATTGACCTCACTTCCTGTGGCCGAACTGTCAATGGAGTATACACCAATCAGGCATAACATTATAACCTATTATTGTGTTGGTACCCCTTTTGTTGCAAAAAAACCCCCCTGACCCGTCAAGGTATGGACTCCACTAGAACCCTGAAGGTGTGCTGTGGTATCTGGCAGTAAGATGTTAGCATCAGATCCTTTAAGTACTGTAAGTTGAAAGGTGGGGCCTCCATGGATCAGACTTGTTTGTTCAACACATCCCACAGATTTTCGATTAGACTGAGACCTGGGGAATTTGGAGGCCAAGTCAACGGCTCAAACTCATTGTCGTGCTCCTCAAACCATTTCTGCTGTGTGGCAGTGCGCATTATCCTGCTGAAAGAGGCCACAGCCACCAGGAAATACCATTTCCATGAAAGGGTGTGCTTAGGTAGGTTGTACGTGTCAAAGTAACATCCACATGGATGGCTGGACCAAAGGTTTCACAGCAGAACATTGCCCAAAGCATCGCACTGCTTCCGCCGACTTGCTTTCTTCTCATAGTGCATCGTGGTGCCATGTTTTCCCCAGGTAAGCGACGCACACGAACCCGGCCATCCACATGATGTAAAAGAAAATGTGATTCATCAGACTAGGCCACCTTCTTCCATTGCTCTGTAGTCTAGTCCTGATTCTGATCAGTGGACAGGGGACAGCAAACTGTGATGCACTGTGCATTCTGACACCTTTCTAACAGAACCAGCGTTAACTTCTTGAGCAATTTTAGCTACAGTAGCTCATCTGTTTGATCAGACTACATAAGCCAGCCTTCGCTGCCCACGTGAACTTTATCAATGAACTTTAGCCGTCCATGACCCTGTCACAGATGTGCCACTGTTACACTTTGGCCCTTGTCAAACTCGCTCAAATCCTTACACTTGCTCATTTTTCTGCTTCTAACACCCATTTTTCTTGCCCATTTTTCTGCTTCCAGCTTTAATGACAAAATGTTAACTTGCTGTCTAATATATTTCACCCACTAACAGGTGCCGTGATGAAGAGATAATCAGTGTTATTCACTTCACCTGTCAGTGGTCATAATGTTATGCCTGGTTGGTGTATGCTGAAATTGCATCACAAAGACTAAATAAATAAATGAATAAAAATATAACATAATAATAATCTCTGACATATATGAGGACATTGTACTATAAAAATATTGTTGGTCCAAAACAGTTTTTATTAAAAACCAAGCTCAGAAAATGATTAGTTTCAGATTGTAACATTATAATAAACATAGTGCGACAAAAGACTATCTGTGCGGAAAGCATCTAGCTACTTCTCTAAAGCATCTTTACACAGCAAAGGCGGCGAAGAAACCCTTTGTTTTTATTTTTTATAGTGGAAATCAGTTGACTAAGCAATGAAAACTTGACTGACTGATCCATTTCCACTTTAACTCGACTGTGTAAAGATGCCTCTAAATAACTGCCAAACTGAATAGTTGTAATAGTTGTGATTTGTTATTCTTATTTTAGCCATTCACTGTAGTCAAAAGCTGTAGTGGGTGACAATTATAACTGTGGTAACTTCAATTACTTTATTTGCCACAACCAAGACTTATAAAGCATGTGTAAATGATATACATGATATTTAAACACATAATATTTTCACATTGTTGGCAAATGTTTCAACTATGTAATGAGATATTTTTCAATATCGGAATTCCACACGTGCATTGTTGGGAAAGTTGTTACACAAATCTCAAAAAAAGGATAGAAAATTGCTTATTACTTATAATTAAAAACTTTGATGTACAAATCTTGATAACAGTATAAGTGGACCTCAGAGAACATTATAAAAAAATCCAGTTCAAGACCCATTTAAAGAGGAGTGATATATGGAGATGATGCGGGAATGTCACATTATACATTACCAAACAGTAGAACCCCCAAGCCAGTGAAAGATTTTTATGGCCCTAGAAACCACAAGAAATTAAATAACGCAATGATAATAATGATTATTTCATCTGAGAAAGCTTGAAATCTTTGATGAATGCGTAATGCATTATCTTGAAATGAATAGCCAAATGGTGTTCTAGTTAAAGACATCCCTATTCATTAGCTGTCCTGGGGAAACAAGCGTGCACATAGAAAGAAAGAACCCGAGAGGAAAAGCGCACCCGTCACACACTGCAATGTCCTGATGATATATTTCCTAATAAACAGACTATATATTATCTTCAGTAAAAGAATATTTCCACATTAATGCATTGACAGTGACTTTTGGAATCTTAATAAGTGCTGCTGCCCTGATGGATTGGATCATGATTGGCCTGCACACAGTAAAATCGATGATAAATGGGCACTTAAAGTGACATGAAATTAATAATAAAAAAAGCAGATATTGTCACACACCAGAATTCAAAGTGTCCAAGTGGTAGTCCACACGTGCGTAAGAAAAGAGAGGATGAATGTGCGATATAGCAGTATATTATAGTGGTATGGATGGTTATGCAGTGAAATATAAATGTATGTAGTCTATTCTAGGGAGCTCTTTAGTTACCAGCTTGGTTCATATTTCTACCTTCAGTAGTAATTGGCATTTAGCATGATAAATGTAGTCACCTGACCCATAGTGAATTATGCAGTTATCCTACAGGGAAGCCAAAACATTCTCTCTTTCTGCTTCAGCTTTCATTGTGGGACATTTGGTGTGAAACCAGTTTGGGGTAAGTCTTATGTTCACTTTTGCTGCATTTGTTTGATCAAAAACACAGTAATAACTTATTAAACATTTTAAAATAACTATTTTCTTTTTACTTGTGATGGCAAAGTTGAATTGTCAGCATCATAACTCACATCTTCATTGTCACATGATCCTTTTATAATAAAAACTATTAGTGCTCAAGAAACTTTATTATTTTTATGAATGCTGTCTTGATAACTAATATAAATGTGGAAACCACAATACATTTTTTACAATATTTCCCCCCCCCCCAGGATTCTTTGATGGCTATGACATTTAAACGAGCAGAATTTATTATTATTATTATTATTATTATTATTATTATTATTATTATTATTATTATTATTATTATTATTATTATTATTTTGTATCAACGTAAAGGTCTTTACTGTTATTTATCCATTTTAATGCATCCCTGTAATAAAATAAAAAATAAAATAAAAAACATTGAAATAAAATCACGAAAGGTCAATGTTTGCGGAAGGTTTTATTTTTTATTTGTATTACTTTAACTCATCAAAAAAATTTAACAAATTGCCAACTTAATTTTTTTAAGTAATACAAGAATCAACTAAGGTCTTTTAAAAAAAAAATTAAAATGACTTGCATATCCAATTAATTATGTTATATTATATTAATTATATTAATTATGTTATATTATATTATATTATATTATATTATATTATATTATATTATATTATATTATATTATATTATATTATATTATATTATATTATATTATATTTTACTATATTAATTATATTATATTATATTATATTATATTATATTATATTATATTATATTATATTATATTATATTATATTATATTATATTATATTATATTATATTATATTATATTATATTAACAGTGTAGGGAAATTGACGTTCAAAATAAAATAAAAGAGACATTCACTGTTACGAATGTGACAACTAGCCCCGGTCACCCATATATCTTATACTTATACTTCTCCACCTATCGCTGGTGTGTGGTGAGCGCACTGGCGCCGTTGTTCTCTTGCTGCCGTCACATCATCCAAGTGGATGCTGCACACTGGTGGTGGTAGAGGAGAGACCACTGACATGAGTGTTAAGCGCTTTGGGTGTACAGTAGTACATATAAAAGCCCTATATAAATGCCTCATTCATTCATTCATTCATTCATTCATTCATTCATTCATTCATTCATTCATTCATTCATTCATTCATTCATTCATTCATTCATTCATTCATTCATTCATATGTTGCAGTATTTTTATAAGCTCCTCTTCATCTCTCTCTCTCCCTTGCTGAGTAAAAAAAGTCAACACAGTTCTCGATGTTAAAATCTCCCATGCTGGGATTCTTTCAGCTAAGTAGCACGTTTCTGAGGAAGAGAGAGCGAGAGGAAGCAGAACAGGAGTAAGAGCACGACATGATGCTTGTAAAGCATTTTGATACCTGCAGGGGTGCATTTACCACACTTAATACTGACATGTGTGCGTGTGAAGCGCCTTTCAAAGTTCATCATGAAAGAGGAAGCATTACAGGGATGTGTAAATCTGCTGATATGTTTAATTACTCAAGAATGTTGGCGATCTGCAAGCTTTCATTTGGAGAAGGGAAATAAATGAAAAATTGAATAGACAATCAGGTTTCCATTTAAGAAACAAGCTGTCTTACATACAGCGATTAAAATCATCATCATATGAGCGTTCAGGTGGAAAAGCTCACAGTGTTTCATTGCTGGGATTTGTATCTGGGGCCTAGTTAGACTTCAGCTGGGATCCATTTGAGTATCAAGAATCACAGCTAATTGTGTTTCAGAGTGCTTGATCAATTGTAGATTATCTGCTAGGTCAAATAGTAAAAATGATAATGACATGACATTAACAGCTCATTATTTGGGAATCATTCCAGATTTGTAATGTGATGTTAAGCTAGTCACACATGACACAATTCTGCATATTAAAAACATGATTAAACACTGCTGTCACAGGTTAAATTGGGCCAGAACATGCATTGTTTGTCAATCAATTCTGTACTCAATTGTTATGCTGCCTTCTAGTTTAAACAATACTTTTACATTTTTAACAACAGCATGGATTAGAAAATATTCTATTAGTTTTTTTATGCTGCATAGAGAGGTGACTTATGAACCCTGGACTGCTTGTCCAAAGCAAGACTTCTAAAGGCTGATTTATACTTCTGCGTCGGACCTGTGCTGTAGCCTCTACGCCATGGGCAATACGTCGATTTTCATTTATACTTCTGCGTCCTTGTCCATGTTGATATGCAGTTACACATGCAGAGGGAGCATGTGTACCCCTGAGGGAGGGGTTCTGGCAGACCAATCACAGCGCTTGCGGTCCGCGTAGAATTGATGCATAGTTACATTTTTAGAGAGGTGCACATCAGGGTACGTCGTAGGCTACGTGTGCAACACACAGCCTACGACGTAGCTACGGTGTTCACTCTGTGCAGACGTATGTCAGTCTTCTCCTTTTCCAAAGTCCTACATCCTATAGAGGCATTTTAGTCTTTCATCATTTATTTTCTAGGGGGAGCGTGCTCCTTCCCCCCCATTTACATTATGATCAGGTATCCAAGGTATCAAATCCGTAATAAGGAAAGGTCGCAACAGGGTATCCATGAAAACTTAATTCTGCTAAATACTCCAAACTCCTTGGAAAAACAAGGACTCACACCCGAGCGCTTCACATTGCAAGTGCAATGTTGTACAAGTAGAGCTACAGAGCAAGTTTACTATGTCATGGAGCTTATGTGATGCAAATATTGAAATGTCTTGACATATAAATCATTCACTGGTAAATGCATTTTGAGGTCATATACCATAATATATTGTTCAAGAAACTGTATTAACCTATTTTGCTTTCATAATCATAATTCGTTTGAAAAGGAGTTAAGGTTGTTGGTGTTTTAATGGCACTAGTGTTCATTTCAGCGGGGGATCCAGTCAGTTGTATATATAGGTATATTTTTGGAGTGTTACAAAAATGTATTTAGAGGTATTACTAATTAGCCTAGGTAGCTAAATACAACGAAAAGGAAGGCATGCTTGCATTAGCAAGTGTTTTCTTGGCATTTTAAAGGCTAGCTACATTTTGTATTTTTCCAAACTTAAAAAAAAGAATAAGTATCATGGGGGTGAAGGTATATAGTCAGCCTTCACTTTGCCTAAATGATGAAGATTATAGGAATTATCAAAATCACCACAAACTATCCTACAGTGTTATTTGACAGACTCTTGCTGCACATCCAATCAGCATTTCGGATGTAGATTGTTGTCATTGTTTTCACCAATTTTTGTTGTTATTGCCCATATTAGCTAGAAGCCACATATGATCCCATACCTCCATTTTTGTCAATGAAATGCTGTTTACAATGGTAATTTGACCACTTGACTTGTAGTTTAAGCCAACAATAATACTTTCCTGGTCAGCTTTACAGCCATAATGGCATTGCAAGTGCTATAGCAAGCTAGCTTACGTTGTTATTACTTGCAAAGATAAAGTTACAGCTCATGTTTTCAAATGAGTTCACAGGCTATTATTTATCTGAAATTGAGGCTGGCTGAGGTTGTTCTTTGTGATGAGAAGCCCTGTCTGTAATTTCAGAAATGCTGACGTTAAGCTTCAATCCGTATAGAGGCAGCATCTGCTGAATGCTAATCTTTGCTTTTTATCTTTGTAGAGTTGTTGTTCCGCTGAAATTGCCATGTCCACATGGTTCAAGTCATAAGTTGCTCTTTGATGCAGCAAACAGTATAAAAAACACACACACACTACATAGTAGAAGGTCACACGTGTTTGTCTGCAGTCTCACACTGTCTGTGCATCATTCCAGTTATTTCATTGCCATGATGCTTATGCTGTTTTTACACAATGATGACATGATGTTTCGCTCATAATTACCGTGGACATAAAACAAAAGAATACATAAATATTATCAGCAAAACTCGAAATGCCTTTGTGATTTACTTTCAGAGCAATACTATATGCAATCATGTATTAGTGTCAATGTCATTTGATGGAGGAATGAAGAAGGTGCCAGCGGTGAAAATTTTGAAGAACATGGTTGGAGTCATGAATATGAGCCAGATGCTGAATGTATTGGGGAAATTAGCTCTGATGATAATTTGGATTGAAAAAGGCATCTGCTAAAATTGAGCCCTTCCAAATTCCAGAAGGTAATCAAATATGTTTTATTTTCTCCATTGGTTTATTTTTCTCCACCATGCCCTGATGGAGTTTTGGTTCTTTTCCACGGTCGCCTTTGGCTTGGCTTGCTCAGTCGGGGACACTTCAATTATGATCCAAGTTATTTAAATAAATATACAAATACAATTAATTAATTAGGTCTTATTTAATTCTATAAACTATAATACTGAACGGCCAACATTGTCGCCATATGATAAATTAAAATAAGCTGATAACATCACGTTTTCTCCAGAAGGACCGTACAGCCAAATCAAATTTTGTTGCAATATTGTCCTGCTGAACACTGTGAAGCTGCTTTGAAACAATTGTCATTGTAAAAGCGCTATATAAATAAAGTTGATTGATTGATTGATTATTTTATTATTTTGTAAATGTTATCAAAATATCAGGAGAGTTTCATACTACAGTGGCAATATGAGATCCATCTGTGTTGGATATAGATCCAGGTGGCTATAGACCTGAATATGTAATAATAACTTATGAAACATTCATGCATTTAATGGGTAAAATGATGATAGAATAATTAGACCACTCTTTGCTTATTATCGAGTTATTGATGATATTAATGTGCCTGCTCTACTGAATGTTAACAGGGTTTTTGCTAGACTAGAGTGTTTTGCTACGCATGTGGATAAACAAGTTAGCATTTTACCAAGTTAAATTGTTAATATAACTAACCAACTAAGAAAGAGACAGTACATCACATGCCCCACCGAAGGACAGTAAAATACAGAACAATTGCTACATTGATGCATATCACGCTGTCTCCTGAGCTTCTCCTGAATTTCTGATCACTGTTTAGTTTGTCTTCTCCCAGCCTACAGGCAAAAACTTAAATCTTCTAAGCCTGTATTAAGGACAGCAAAGAGATGGACCAACAAAACAGAATGGGAATTACACGCATGTTTAGACTACATGGATTGGAGTGTTTTTGAAGCTGCATTCACTGACCTGCATCAGCTCACTGACACTGTGACATCCTACATCAGTTTCTGCTAAGACTTGTGTGTTCCTACCAGGAAATGGTTCACTGCAAAACTAAAACAGCTTCATCAGGCCAAAGACGTGCCTTCAGGAGAGGGGACAAAGCCTTGTACAAACAGGCAAAAAACACACTGACAAAGGAGATAAGAGAAGCTACTCTGAAAAGCTGAAAAGTTTTCAGCTAATGATCCTGCATCAGTGTGGAAAGTCCTGAAAGCCATCAACAGCTACAAGACCCAATCCCCCAGCACTGTGGAAAATCAACGACTGGTTAAGGATCTGAATGTGTTTTACTGCAGGATTAAGCCAGGTCTTACACTCGCTCTGATAGTTTCTACACACAACCATCAACACCCCTTCCCCCCCTACCATTTCTCGGCCAGCACTTAAGATCTGTGAGGAGGATGTATTCTGGGTCTTCAGGAAACAGAAGTTAAAGATAGCCAAAGACCTGTCTCAAAACCTGTGTTGACCAGCTGTCATCCATCTTCACACTGAACGGATCACTGGAGCTGTGTAATGTTGCCTCCTGCTTCAAATGTTCTACCATCCCTATACCCAAGAAACCAAAAATCACAGGGCTAAATGATTACAGACCTGATGTTTTGATGATCTGTGGTCATGAAGCCATTTGAGAGACTGGTGTTGGCCCGCCCACCTGAAGGACATCATTGGACCCTTGCTGGATCTCTTGCAATTAGCTTATCGAGGAAGTCTGCAGATGATGCTGTCATTATGGGACTGCACTACATCCTGGAACATCTGGATAAACCAGGGACTTATGTAAAAATGCTGTTTGTGGACAGCTCAGCTTTCAACACCATCATCCCAGATATCCTCCTGACTAAACTAAGCCAGTTCTCTCTACCCACCTCCATATGCGAGTGGATCATCAACTTACTGACATAAAGGCAGCAGTTAGTGAGGCTGGGAAACTCACATCTAGGACGCTTAGCATCAGCACTGGTGCTCCTCAGGGGTGTGTGCTCTCCTGTCACGTTACACACAAAGGAAAAGGGTGCGAGGACTCAAGTGCAGAAAATGATAATTTATTATAAAATAAAACATAAACTCAAAACAAAACCCACGAGGGGGAAAAACACATAATAGAATAATATAAATACAAACTTAAACAAACCAACAGAATCACGGGGAGGACGGAAGACGCAGACATTACACAAGGATCCAACCCAGACTGACAAACACAAGGAGATTATAAAGGGAACCAACAAGGCAGATAATGAGGGAGAACAGGTGGGGCAAATTAACCAATAACACTAATCAGATGACAAGGGGGAGGGATCTGACAATGACACATGCTCAACATAACAAACCCACAAGTGCACACAAGACAGGACAGGCATGTGACATTACCCCCTCCTTAAGGAGCGGCTACCAGACGCTCCACTAGGGACGGGCGGGACAGACCAGGGGGGCACGGGAGGGACTGACCAGGGGGGCACGGGAGGGACTGACCAGGGGGGCACGGGAGGGACAGACCAGGAAGAAACAGACAAGGGAGGGGTAAACAAGGGAGGGACAAGGAAAACAAAAAGTTCAAGAGGCCACGGTGGCACACAAAGTTCGAATGGCCAGGACGGCCCGCCGAGGTCGGGAGGCCCACCGAGTTCAGGCGGCCAGGGCGGCGCGGTGAGAGCAGGACTCCTGGGTGGCGCGGTGAGTGCAGGGGGCGCCAGGGAGGAGCGGTGAGAGCAGGACGCCTCAGCGGCGCACGGAGAGCAGGACGCCTCAGCGGCGCACGGAGAGCAGGACGCCTCAGCGGCGCACGGAGAGCAGGACGCCTCAGCGGCGCACGGAGAGCAGGACGCCTCAGCGGCGCACGGAGAGCAGGACGCCTCAGCGGCGCACGGAGAGCAGGACGCCTCAGCGGCGCACGGAGAGCAGGACGCCTCAGCGGCGCACGGAGAGCAGGACGCCTCAGCGGCGCACGGAGAGCAGGACGCCTCAGCGGCGCAGGGAGAGCAGGACGCCTCAGCGGCGCACGGAGAGCAGGACGCCTCAGCGGCGCACGGAGAGCAGGACGCCTCAGCGGCGCACGGAGAGCAGGACGCCTCAGCGGCGCACGGAGAGCAGGACGCCTCAGCGGCGCACGGAGAGCAGGACGCCTCAGCGGCGCACGGAGAGCAGGACGCCTCAGCGGCGCACGGAGAGCAGGACGCCTCAGCGGCGCACGGAGAGCAGGACGCCTCAGCGGCGCACGGAGAGCAGGACGCCTCAGCGGCGCACGGAGAGCAGGACGCCTCAGCGGCGCACGGAGAGCAGGACGCCTCAGCGGCGCACGGAGAGCAGGACGCCTCAGCGGCGCACGGAGAGCAGGACGCCTCAGCGGCGCACGGAGAGCAGGACGCCTCAGCGGCGCACGGAGAGCAGGACGCCTCAGCGGCGCACGGAGAGCAGGACGCCTCAGCGGCGCACGGAGAGCAGGACGCCTCAGCGGCGCACGGAGAGCAGGACGCCTCAGCGGCGCACGGAGAGCAGGACGCCTCAGCGGCGCACGGAGAGCAGGGCGCCTCAGCGGCGCAGGGAGAGCAGGGCGCCTCAGCGGCGCAGGCAGGGTGTTGGGGAAACTTCTCCAGTCCAGCAGTATCCACCGGCACTGGGACCACCGGAATACGATCTGCTGGCATTGGGACCACCGGAACATGATCTGCCGGAACTGAGACCACCGGCACACGATCCACCAGAACTGGGACCACCGGAACTGCCTCCGGGGCTTCGGATAAAGCCCTGTGCTCCTTCCACGCATGCAGGACTGCCACCACAAAGCATCCCATCACAGCCCTCCAGGCCGTTTCCGGACTCGGGACCACCGGAACGGAGTCCACCGGCACAGGGACCACCGGAACATGATCCACCGGCACAGGGACCACCGGAACACGATCCACCGGCACAGGGACCACCGGAACACGATCCACCGGCACAGGGACCACCGGAACACGATCCACCGGCACAGGGACCACCGGAACACGATCCACCGGCACAGGGACCACCGGAGCACGATCCACCGGCACAGGGACTACCAGAGCACGATCCACCGGCACAGGGACCACCGGAACATAATCCACCTGAACTGGGACCACTGGAACAGGCACGGAGGGAGCCTTCCTTCTCCTCCTCCGTTTCAAGACCACCAGAACTGGGTCCATCGGCATTGGGACCACCGGAACACGATCCACCGGCACCGGGACCACCGGCACAGGGTCCACCGGAAGTGGATCCATAGGTACCACCGGACTCCGGAGAGGGGCCCTCCTCCGCTGTCCAATGAAATAATCCACAGTCACCTCGAATGTTGCCCCCTCCAGTGCCCTCATTACAGTCCAATCGAATGGTTTGTCGAGGGCATAATTGAAGAGCTCCTTAAGAGTTTCATCTCTGTATCCCAGTCCCTCTGCAGCCCTCTTAAACTCCTGTGCAAATTCCCTCAGATCAGTTCCTTGTTGCCGCATAGCTCTAAGGGAGCTAAACTGGACTATACGGTCCCAGAGGGGACAGGAGATAGCAGAGGGAGGGGATTGCGGTGACCTCTTTCTCCGCTGAGTCCTCATATTGGTTGGATCCTTCTGTCACGTTACACACAAAGGAAAAGGGTGCGAGGACTCAAGTGCAGAAAATGATAATTTATTATAAAATAAAACATAAACTCAAAACAAAACCCACGAGGGGGAAAAACACATAATAGAATAATATAAATACAAACTTAAACAAACCAACAGAATCACGGGGAGGACGGAAGACGCAGACATTACACAAGGATCCAACCCAGACTGACAAACACAAGGAGATTATAAAGGGAACCAACAAGGCAGATAATGAGGGAGAACAGGTGGGGCAAATTAACCAATAACACTAATCAGATGACAAGGGGGAGGGATCTGACAATGACACATGCTCAACATAACAAACCCACAAGTGCACACAAGACAGGACAGGCATGTGACATCTCCCTACTGCTCTTCTCCCTGTACACAAATGACTGTACTTCCAAAGACCCCAACTGTCAAGCTCCTGAAGTTTGTAGACAACACCATAGTCATTGGCCTTAGCAGGACGCTGATACAGACAAACATACAGATAAGAGTTTGAGCAGCTGGCTGTCTGGTGCAGTCATGACAATCTGAAGCTTAAAACTGTGGAGATGATTGTGGACTTCAGGGGGAATACTCCAGCGATCTCACCACTCACCATCATGAGCAGCAGTGTGACAGCATTGGAGTCATTTAGGTTCCTGGGCACCACCATCTCTCAAGATCTGAAGTGGGACAATCACAATGGGTCCATTGTGAAAAAGGCCCAGCATAGGTTGTACTTCCTTCATCAACTGAAGAAATTCAATCTTCCACAGTTTTGTGCACATCTATAACTGTCTGGTTTTCGTCAGCAAGCAAGTCAGACATAAGCAGACTGCAACGGATGTTGGGACAGCCGAGAGGATAATTGGTGTGCACCTGTCCAACCTTAAGGAATTGTACATCTCCAGAGTGAAGAAATGGGCAGGTAACATCCTCACTGACCCCTCTCACCGAGGACACAACATGTTTGCACTTCTGCTGTCAGGCTAGGTATAGAATTCTTGGTCTTGGACTCAACTTGACTTTGACTTGGCTTTTTGACTTTGATCACGACCTAAACATAAACATAAATCTGAACATAAACATATCGGGCTCACCTACAGCGGTTACACAAACAAAGGCAGAGAGGGAAAATTGGAAACAAGAGGGCTATATATATACTAATGAAAAGGAACACCTGTGCAAAATTAAACAATCAACCAATAACAAAAAAGGACACATGACCAGAACAACCAATGAGAAAATTACACGAGACTAGGAAGCACATGGCAAGATAACATGAGGGAAAGGGAATCACATGACAAACCAGAAAGCAAAACTAACAACTGACATGCCAAATACATTATTGTTTTTTCTTTGAAAATTTTATATTCTAAATGTTACTTATTTAAATGTTATAAAGTGCCATTGTTACAGTGTAGCTACTTATATATATATTAAAGCTGCAGTCCGTAACTTTTTGGGGTTAAAAATGATCCAAAATACATGTTTGAGCAAGTACATAACCAGCCAGTGTTCAAAACTATTTGCTTACTGTAGCTTGATTTACAGCAGTAAGCTTGTAATATTTAGTCAAGTTTACTAGATTTTTTTAAGTAAAGACAACATTAGGGTTTACAGTGTAATAATATTTTTAATTCCAGTGGTACTGGTGGATTTCCCCGGGAAATTCAAGCATATGTTTGTATCATTACGTCACATCTGTACACATAAAGAAGGTGTCCCGGTTAGCAGGCTATCGCATGTGAGGATGTTAGTGGAGATAGCCTTTTCTCACACCACTTGATATAATTAAACTTATCAATTTAATGGCGGCTACAAAAAGGTTCAAATGACAGTCACCAGTGACAACTGAGATTCATCCGTTTTAAAATGCAAAAGTCTTCGGACTTCAGAGTGAAAAAAAAGAGACTTCGAACGGGCGATGCGAAAACAAGGATAGTTAAAGGTGGCGTGAACTCCGTATTTTGAAGGGTTTTTTCAGCTTTTTCTGCTGAACAGGTAAGACAGTTCAATGGTTGAATTAGGCTATGTAACAGTAGCACACCTGTTCGCTTAATTCATGCAGTTAAGGAGTTTTCCTTTGTTGTGCCTTTCTCGTTTTGCTATGTTCATTATGGTAACATCAGTTATTTTGTGCTTGCTATGAGAGGGAGCTTCACCTCTTCTCCACATTAATGTGTTGTTATATGACAATTAGAAATTAGACTGCACAGAGATGGAAACTGTACTACAGGTGGCCCTAATACACATTAAATGTAGTCACGCAATCCTGATAACATTAACAGTTTGAAAAAGTATAATTTGCAGTTTGACGTGATATGATAAACGATCGTTAGATTAATCATCGCAATATATTGCAATGCATTTTTCTCCTTAGTTGGTCAGAGCAAAAGAGGATGAGCTACTTACTTGTTCAGGTGACATTCTTATGTCGGTCAAACTTTCAAACAATAAAGTCTGTGATTGTGAATGACAGTTTCCACACCGGCGCGGTGACTGACAGCGCTTCTCCTGACAGCTGCACGTTCTCCTCTAAACATTGATTCCTCCGCACTGTGCCGACCGGGGCACTACTCACGTAGAGTTGATAATTCCGCGAATAACTGCAATTGCAGTTTTCGAACAGAGATGGCGACAAAGAGTAAAAGCTACAGACTGCAGCTTTAAGTACTAAGTCATATTCATTTAAAACTTACTTACTACATGATTAGGTTGAGAGTTAGTATCATGTAATTATGCATTAATTACTGTTATTGCTAGGTAAGTACATGTAACATGTAATAAGCACGCTGTAAATGAAAGTGCTACCTGTTCATTCTATTCTCTTGTGTAGTATGTATATGTATGTATGTATGCATGTATGTATGTATGCATGTATGTATGTATGTATGTATGTATGTATGTATGTATGTATGTATGTATGTATGTATGTATGTATGTATATGTATGTATGTATGTATGTATTTATGTTTGTGCACACTTTATGTGTGTTTGAGCACACTTGGTGAATAAAGCTCATTCTTATTCTGCATCACAAACAGCTCTTACTGGTGCTTGTGAAAGCATGACTTAACAGGTTAAAGCAACCTGCTTTCAATAAAAGGTGCAATATATTAGGAACATATACTTTTAGCTGTGCTATGTGTCACGAGTGAGCAATTGCATAAGCTAACACTATATCTAGAGCAAATGTGAGCGCCTAGCTTATAATAAACCCATCCAACTTATCTGTCATGATCCCACTCTTAAATACCCTCTGGCTCCACCTGCTGCAGTAGCCACTATAGGCTATAGGTTGAAGTGGAAAGAGGTTGTCAGATCTGGGCAGTTTTAGTGTTTTGATGGTACCTGAGGGGCTCAATGTTTATAATTTTGGTGGAGATAAACCCATGAAGGGCATACTAATAGTCACTGGTAACCAATAAACTGGGTTAAGAGAATGTATTATATATACAATAAAGAAAAAGAAAAATATTACAAATATTACACAGATTTCCACTTAATCTCACTTTATCTCATATTTTACTTTTTATATCTGCTATAAGTGTGATTTCTAGACTTGGTCTTAATATAATTCTTAAATGTACCTTTTTTTTATTATTAATCTAATTTTATATACACAATATTTTAATTGTATTAATTGCTATTTGTAAGTAAATAAATGTAAACAAAATCAATAAAAATGTACATATTACATTTACCCTGGTGATTACAAACTAGATAATTCATTGGTAATGATTTATTATTATTTTATTATTTTAATGTGTTGACGCTTACCTCACATTTCGGTAAATAAGAAATAATAGAAGAAAAAAAAAAGAACATTTTTTTTTTTTTTGAAATTGGGAAACTGGGCCTTGGAGTCAAAAAGGTTGCTAGACTAGAGTGTTTTGACCAGTTTCCTGGTGTAGTAATTTATTAGCATAGCTCTGTTCGCATGAGAGACCACCACAGATAAAGAAAACAAAAGTAGTTGTAATTGTGAGATTAAATGTCCAATAAAAATAGTAATATTATGTTACAAAAATAAGGAAAATTATGAGATATTAAAGACATCTGAGGCAAAAACAGGCCTTCATGGCCCGGACGGAATGAGTCAATAGGGTAAAATGAATCTAAGATTAGAAAGTGACTTGAAGACATCAGTTTGTTTTGCCAAAGCTGCACTTCAAGTATACTAATTCACTCTACACCACACACTGTCACTGTTAGTAAAGTCAAATCGCCTTAGAAACTTGAACCCATTGAAAGTAAAAGGAGCTTAACTGAAATTCAGCTTTTATATGGCAGAAAATATATCACATGTTCTCTCTCTCTGAGCAGTGGATCATGAGTTAAATGAAGTGTGGAGGAGAGGAACCCCATTCAGCTCCTATAACTGTAGCACTCCTCAGGGATTCCTGCCTAATTCCATTTAATTCCATGGATGTCCTGCCGTTCCCAGATGGGCACTAACTACTCAATTATGCCATGCTAAAACTCTTATTCTGGTGGACTGTGGACCTTGCTTGACTTCCTACAAATTTCCCTAACGATACCTTAATGAGAATCTTTAGAATGGCTCAGTGTACTCCTCCAATTTAAAACCAGGAAGTGTAGCCTGCGTTTTTGATGCATCAGATTCAAATCACACAAATAGCATCAGCAAGCTGGGTAGCACTAAAAGTTCAGTGCGACTGAAACTTTATTTTTAGCGCATCATCTTTACGAGTTATCTTCACGGAGATGTGTTCAACTGAAGAAACTTTTCTTACAAAACCTTTTATCACGGTCCTGGACTCTTTTCAGAGTATTTGCTCTCATGTTGTGCCGAGGGATTACGCTGAGTCATCTGAGAAGAGACTGAAAAAGAGAGGGGGATGCAGGGTGAACGCTGAGAGATGGGATTTTAGATGCTATAGTGGAAAACAGTACTCAATGCAATAGCTTTACCACTCTTAGTTTTCTCAAAAACATGACATTTTTGTCATTATTTTACCCTTATGCTCTTATTGGTTCCATAGGACACAAAATGTTTTTGCTCTTTTTGTTCATAATGACCACTTCTGTTGAGATGCCAAAGTGACCAAAAGGCAACTAAAAAAAAAACAACCAAAAAAAAACCCCAACATCATAATAGTCCAGGTGATTCGTACACTAAATTGCAAATTCTTCTGAAGACATATGAACATTTTGTGTGTGAGGACTAAACAAAATAAAATGTAAACTATTATTCTCTCCAATGATATGTTAAAGGACAACTCCGGCTAATTTCTTAAGTTCATCTTGATCGTTATATCTTTGTGAGTACAGTCTATATATATAAAATAACAAAAACAAACAAAAAACGGATTGGTCCTTGCAACATGGAGCTATTACAGTTAATGCCCAGAGCTCCCACTCAGCTAAAACGGCAGTTATGGGACAGAAACGTAAAAGGTGTCTTTGTGCCTCTTAACAGACATAAAATACAATTAAAATGTCTGTCCAACATGAATAGGGCCCGTACATGACAACGGGATGCATTGAGCCACTTAGTCATTGTTTAAATTCACCTGTTTTAGATGGCTAGCTGTAGTCTCCTATAGCTTAAACAGTAGAGCATAGCGCTAGCAACGCCAAGGTCATGGGTTCCATTCCCAGGGAAAGCAATAATTGACAAAATGTTAAATGTGTACCTTGAATGCACTGTAAGTCGCTTTGGATAAAAGCGTCTGCCAAATGCATAAATGTAAATGTAATCTCTCGCTGAAGTCCTGGGGGAACTCCGTTGTAGCCGGAAAAAAGGCAAATAGTCCAGATGGGAAGAGCGTTGTGTGTATGAAGAGTAATCTCATTGCTCTGCTCATCGGCTTGTCAGTTCTCAGTATTGAACGTGTCCAAAGAAATGGTTTTCAATTCTGTACTGCTGATCCGAGAACTGCTGCACGTCCAGTTACATGCGGATGCTCATTATCAGCTGCTCGAAAGTTCATCAGTTCCCTCAGCAAAACATGTCTCAGTTCAGTGAACTGTTGGAGTTACAATATTTAATTGAAGACATTAGTTTATTTCTATTCGGAGGGACTGTCACTCATGTCAGAAAGTGGGCAACTAAAGTAATTTGTGGGATCAGCGCTGATTTGAGACGCGGACCGTTTAAAAACGAAAAGAACGAAAAGAAAGAAATGGTTCACGTTTGTGCCTTTCCAAATTTTGGCAACAGAATGTGAAAATTTGCAACGAACGCTTTGACAATGATGACTCACTTACACAGACACAGACACAGCACAACGGGCCGGTTGAAGAAAAATTCCTTTCCATGGTCGAAGACAGGTGCAACCACTGTGGAGGTAAACTTAAAGTAAACTTTATTTATCCTTCCATTTGGGCACAGACGGCTTGAGGAAAGATGTGCAGTAATACAATAACCATGCTTTACACACACAACGCTCTTCCCAAGTGGACTATTTTCCTTTTTTTCCAGCTACAACTGAGTTCCCACAGGACTTCAGCGCTGTTAATGTTGGACAGACATTTTAATTGCAATTTGTGTCTGTTAAGAAGCAAAAATATACCCTTTAAGTCTATGCCCCCATAGCTGACGTTTTAGCTGAGTGGGGGCTCTGTGCATTAACTGTAATAGCTCCGTGTTGCAAAGACCAGTCCGGTTCGTTTTTTTTTTTTCCTCAACAGACTGAACTCACAAAGATATAACGATCAAGATAAACTTAAATATTCCCCGGAGTTGTTCTTTAATGTTCTTGGCCCCCAGTGCTCAGCAAGAGTGCGTCTTTCAAAAAATGTTGCTGCAATCTTTATGGATAATCATAAGGTTGAGCATTTATTTATTTCAATTTGTACTCTAATTTAGTGCATAATCTTTTATTTTATAAATATTGAAGAGTGGAGTAGAACTTCATCACCTTCTAATGTACCTCATGGAGACAGAAATGCAGTCTTGCCAAATTGTCAAGAAATAATTTCTGTAATGATGGCAATGTATTTTGTATTGTGTTGTATTAATAGTGTGGTTTGTAGTTGCTGTATTTGGAATCTTAATGTGATGGCTATACAAGTATCTGGGTGAGATATTTGGAGAAAGTTGAATCAACTTGTAAAAAAATACAAAGTTAAGTAAACTTAAAAAAATAAAGAAACCTGCTGCACACCGTTTTTGTAGTTTACTGAACTTCAAGACCTCTGTAGTTGTGCTTACTTGTTTCTTTGAGTTGGACTGGTAGTTAGATGAACTTACTGAGGAAGGTATAATTACCTTAATCAAATAAGTTTAGTGAACGTTCAAAAATGATTTGGCATAACTTCAACAACTCAAGTTAAGTAAACTCAAAAATGCTTTGCAGCTGGTTGCTTTATTTTTTTAAGTTAACTCAACTTTTTAATTTTTACAGTGCATTATGCCAACATTATATTCATAACTTCTTACCAAATAAAAAGTTTATCCCTCAGAAAAATGTACTTTCCTCTCTTGTCAACCATATAGGTTGGTGCATGTGAGCGTGGCGCGCGCTCTTCAGTGGTGAAAGCGCACACTGTATCACGTCATATAAGGACGCACACTCAAAAGTAATCAGGTCAGGTCGTTACATGGTGACATTTTTAGTTTGATCTATTCATGAAAAGGTTTATCTGACCCCTCTCAAGCCGATTACAATTTCATTCGGTTTGGGTGTTTTTATTCCAATTGAGGTGTTTATATGGAGCATTTTCATTCGGATTGGACTTTTAAACCGATTACAGTGCTCCATGTAAACGCACCCGACTGTAAAAATTGCGCTACATGGCACTTTCAAAATCGGATAATTCATTTATAGTTCGATTACGGATATTTCATGTCATGTTCGAATACATATTCGAATATCGAATAAAAAGTGACAGCCCTAGTTCACGCAGCATTTTATTTCAACCTAAAAGTCTGTTGCAATGCTTGCCTTAAGATTCATTTGCTATTCGAATCAACAATGGAGTTTAAAAAATACGACGACTTATCTGACGACTGCGTTCAGGCTTCATAAAGCTCATATGCGGAGGAGGAAATCCAGTGGGAACTGGAAAGTTGCGCACAGTCCTATGTCAACAGAATAATCTTCACGGTACTTTAGACTGTGATGGAAATGCAAACAGCAACCGATCTGAAGGGAAAAAAGTTCCTGGGACAAATTTTTCTAGGTAATTTTAGCAGACACAGGGCTTCAGACATAAGCACCTGGGAAATTGCAATCACATCATAAAATCATTAATGTGAGTGCAGAGAACCAGCCCGCGGCATCACACACATCTTGAAGGGATACTCCGGACAAGTCTTTAGAAGCTGCAATATACTTCTAGTCAAATGAGCTCTAACAGCCATAGACAAATGTTGTCCAGAAGCCTCGTAAGCAAGTGAAATAGCCTTCTGGGATGTGTACATTCATTGGCATTCAGGCACATAACCCAGTCTCGGGTGTAGGAATGCTTTCAGTATTCCTGGTGCGAATTCTAAGCACGTTGGGGCAACAAATGTAACATGGTTAGTTAAAAAGATAAGGAGGCGGGAACCTGCAAACGTTTCATCAACTTTAATTACAAAATAAACAGACACAAAACAAAAGTAAAGCGTCCAGCTTACAATTCTCGCACCACTAAGTGAATACTCTCCACCTAAGGGCGTCTTTCAATTGAGAGTTCCAAGTCTATGAGTTGGGCCCCCTAATAAGCCAAACCCACAGCTTCCACAACTTTGGGTGAGGGTGAAACATTAAGCCCCCCGCCTGAGACAGAAGGTCCCTCCTGATTGAGATCTCCCAAGGAGAACCTTTAAGAGGGGACGAGAAGCAAACTCGGGCCAGCCTGAATGGGGCTCCTATTGGAACCATTCCACACCCAGAGAGAGCTCTAGATCCAGTAGGTGAGGGCAGGGAAAAGGCTGGGATTGTCTCTAACCCCTCTACTAAATCCATTTGCAGTCCCCACGATCTGAGTCCATCCACGAGGACCGCGAAATTGGACAGCTTTCTGGTCATGACGTTGCCCTGCCTGTGATGTCCCTCCATTCCATCTGACTGATTTAGTGCTACTATGGAGCAAAACAAGTTCCCTTGAGAGGAAACATATGTACATACAATTTATTGCATTTTCCACTAGAAACACTAGTGGCAGTAAAATGGAAAATTTCTAAGCACAATACTATATTGACCTCAAAATGCATTTTACCATAGCATATAATACATTTGAATGTTTATCACATACCAGCTCCATGTGGTTTTTCTGATGTAGTAAACTTGCTTGATACAGCATCACACTTTCAGGTATAAGTCATATGAAAGTTGAGTCACGCTAAAAGAGCTCAAAGATAGTAGAAAATGTGGCAAATATGGTTAGGGTTCATGTACATTATACTTCTAACATGGGGGAGCATTAATCTTTTAACACCACACACAGTGCATTTAATTTCTACCATTAACTGCAACGATGCATGCAATAACCAAAGTAATAAAGGGTTGCTAGGTTTACGTTCATCTGATAAACAGAACAGTTTTAGTGCTACTCACTGGACATTTCCCTTTGAAAGTGTTGCAAAACATGCAGAAGCAACAAAATATAATTTTGCAGAAATATCACCACAATCACTTATTTCCAATTAGCCTGGGTTGCCAGAAAAATAACAAAATGCAGGTTTGTAATGATATGAGGGTGAATACATAATGAATTTATTTTTCATTTTAGCTGAAATATCTGTAATTCTAGAGGAAATCTGTTGTCTTTAAAAACCAGGGCTCAAATATAACAACACTAGACCAAAATAAATAAATAAATAAATAAATAAATAAATTCTTGTTATATTTATATCACTAAGTGTTTCTTAATTTGCGCAGTTATTGTGGACCTGACCTAACCAATACTGCTTATTATAAAGCCTGTCCACAATCGACTTTCGATTTTCAGATCTCAGTCTTCTTGGTGCTAATCAGTTTCTCAAAGCCAGACAAGTTCTGACTTGATAAAGATGATGCATCAAATGTCAATATACAAGACCCTTGAGACAGTTAATAAAAAATCCCATCATTCAGTTATAATTACTCATTGTATAATATACACACATATACTCTCTATGTATAATAATATATAATACATTTTCAATACATGTGTTAATTATGCAAACAATATCTAAGAACAGCATGAATGTTCTGCTGAATAACACATTTTCTGTTCTACAGCAGAAAGAAATGAATCGAAATGGGGAAATAAATGATGACAGAATTTTCATTTTTGGATGAGCTATTTCTTTATAGGCAAACAGACAAGATATAAAAGACAAAAATGAATTAAATTGAAAAACTGCAGTGAAACTCCACTACAGAAATTATACATTAAATATCCCTGGAAAACATTTAAAATGACTTACATGCTTTAAAATTTGCTGGTAGAATGGTCCACTGAATATTCTCAGAGCTTAGTTAAGGCAGAAATCATTAACAATGTCTAGTCATCTCACTTGGGTTTTCACATACATTTTTAACATCTCACATCTACAGAACCCGCACTTCTTAACATTATTCCTTTTTTTTTTTTAATCAAGTCAAGGCAGAGTGTCATGCCTGAATAATTGCTGCCCAGTGGTGCACATTTCTGTAATTATGAATTGCCTGCACAGACTGCTGATGGCTCACATCGCCTGCATCAACCCTGACAACTAAGGACTGTCCAGCTGGCATGTAACATGAAAAGACTTGTGTATGATTTCATCACCCTCATTTTGAACAGCTTGCATTAGCATGTGAACATGTATGACACACATGTCAGGATAATGCTCATTATGTGCGGTTGTCCCTATAACCATCCAATCTGATTATGAAAGTGTATAATCTTTCTATATCCAACGCATGGGATTGCCAAACAGACCACAAATGCTAAAAATGGAAAACATAAACTCATTGATGCTGATTTAGATTATGGCAATCCAATATTGATGTTGTATTAGTCCCCTGTACCCACTCATTTCCATATGCAGCTTTTTCATCTTTGTTGGTTCTGCAACCCACAACAACAGACTGTCACGCCCTCGCAATCATCAGTCACTGCCACGCCCACTCGTTCCCCATCACCATCATTTTGAACACCTGGGAACCATCACCAGTCAACACTATATCAACCCGGCTCACCTTCACTCCCATGGTCTGGTCTTGCACCGATCCCACCATACCTGTCCTTCCAAGAAGCCCTCATCTGTACCCGTCTTCATCTTCATCGTCATCTTCATCTTCACTACCATCATCGTCTTCACCTTCATCGTCCATCGTCTGAGTGTCACCCACCTTCTAAGTATCACCTGTGTTCGAAACCTCAGTTAATAAACCTTGCATTTGCACTAATCCCTCTGTGTCCTCGTCTGTGTCTGACAGAAGATCAGACCGATGAAGTGCCATCTGTGCCTGTATTGTGGGGGAGATGGACATGACATGTCAACCTACCAGCGGTGAATACCATCCAGTTACCAACTTCAACGGCAAACCTTACTAAGATGCCAGTATTCATTTGTAATTCCCACTCATCTGTTGCAGAACAAGCCCTCATCGACTCCGAGTCGGCGGGAAACTTCATCAATCAGCAAACCCTTGAAAAGTAAACTGCTCAACGTCAACGTTGTCCCGTCGATCTCCAAATCACCACCATTCAGGGAAAACCGCTGGGCCGAGGTCGTGTCCGCCATTCCTCCCCCACACTACCATCATCGTCTTCACCTTCATCGTCCATCGTCTGAGTGTCACCCACCTTCTAAGTATCACCTGTGTTCGAAACCTCAGTTAATAAACCTTGCATTTGCACTAATCCCTCTGTGTCCTCGTCTGTGTCTGACAGAAGATCAGACCGATGAAGTGCCATCTGTGCCTGTATTGTGGGGGAGATGGACATGACATGTCAACCTACCAGCGGTGAATACCATCCAGTTACCAACTTCAACGGCAAACCTTACTAAGATGCCAGTATTCATTTGTAATTCCCACTCATCTGTTGCAGAACAAGCCCTCATCGACTCCGAGTCGGCGGGAAACTTCATCAATCAGCAAACCCTTGAAAAGTAAACTGCTCAACGTCAACGTTGTCCCGTCGATCTCCAAATCACCACCATTCAGGGAAAACCGCTGGGCCGAGGTCGTGTCCGCCATTCCTCCCCCACACTTACACTACGCATTGGTCATCTGCACGAGGAAACCATCACGTTCATGGTTCTGGAGGAGTCAACCGCGGACATCATCCTGGGACACCCCTGGCTCATCTTGCACCAGCCACATATCCACTGGTCCACCGGAGAGATCCTGCAATGGGGTGAGAACTGCTTTGATCGTTGTATTCATCGTTCTCTCCGAAAAGGTCCATCATCGTCAGTTCCTTCATCATTACCTGTCCAGTCCACCTTAGTAGAGATACCTGAAACTCAAGTCAACGTGGCCATTCCCCCAGCTTAACGGGCATTCCAGGAAGTCTTCAGTAAGCGGTTGGCTAACAAACTACCACCCCATCGGCCATGGGACTGCGCCATCGACCTCCTGCCTGGGGCGACTCTACATAAGGGCCGCGTTTATCCTCTGTCCATCCCGGAACAGAAGGCCATGGAGGAGTATGTGCACAAAGCACTACAACAAGGGTTCATCCATCTATCGACCTCTCCTGCCGCTTCTAGCTTTTTCTTCGTGGCCAAGAAGGACGGAGGCTTGCGGCCGTGTATCGACTACCGTCACCTTAATTCTCAGACTGTCAAGTTTCCTCTGGTCCCATTCCTGCTAGAACAGCTCCGTGGGGCCACCATCTTCTCCAAGCTCGATCTCAGAAATGCCTACAACCTCATTCGCATTCGCAAGGGAGACGAGTGGAAGACAGCCTTCATCACTCCCTCAGGTCACTATGAATATCGGGTGATGCCGTGTGGGCTGTCCAACTCACCCTCCGTCTTCCAAAATGACATGAATGAGGTATTTTGTGAATTCTTAAACAAGTTTGTCAGCGTCTATATTGACGATATCCTCATCTATTCTAGTGACCTGAGGGAGCATGAAGAGCATGTTTGTCAAGTCCTGCAGAAGCTCCAAGACCATCACCTTTATCTCAAGCTCGAGAAGTGCAAGTTCCACGTCTCCACTGTCGGGTTTCTTGGGTACATCATAGACAACCATGAAGACAAGATGGACAAGAGGAAGGTGGACACCATCACCCATTGGCCTTAGCCCACCACTATCAAAGAGCTGCAGCGCTTCCTGGGATTCGACCAACTTGTACCACCGCTTCATAAAGAATTACAGCCTGCTCAGCTCATCACTCACCTCCCTGCTCCAAAACCGGCCTAAGTCTCTGTCCTGGACTCCATCTGCCACGGAGGCCTTCCACCAGTTGAAGAACGCCTTCCAGTCCGCTCCGATCCTGGTTCACCCTAATCCTCATCTGGACGTGGACGCCTCATCGACCGGGGTCGGAGCGGTTCTGTCTCAGCGGCAGGGGACACCCTCACGACTCCATCCATGTGCCTTCTTCTCCAAGAAGCTATACCTGGCGGAGCAGAACTATGACATCGGGAACCGGGGGCTCCTGGTGATCAAGCTTGCCCTGGAGGAATGGAGACACTGGCTGGAGGGAGCAGAACATCCATTTGAAGTCATCACCGATCATCAAAACCTTGAGTACTTTCGAGATGCCAAGCGGCTGAATCATCGTCAGGCCCGTTGGGCCCTCTTCTTCACCAGATTCAATTTTAAGGTGACGTACCGTCAAGGGAACCAGAACAACCGGATGGATGCCCTTTCTCGTCTTCACCAAGCCGACCCTGAGCCAGAGCACCTTGAAACCATCCTCCCTCCAGCCATGGTTGTCAGCCCGATCCAGTGGATGCTCCACAAGCAAATCCAACAGGAGAACGCCCATCAACCTGCTTCGCCGGGAGGTCCAGAGGGGCGCCTCTACGTCCTGCATCGCCATCGCCTGCCCCTTCTGGACTTGGCTCATTCTTCACCAGGCTCTGGACACCCTGGCAGGAGAAGGACCCTCTTCGTCTTTCGCCACCGTTACTGGTGGCCCGCCATGCCTCGGGACGTCTCCCGATTCGTCAAGGTATGTTCAGTCTGCGCCATTGCCAACACCCCTAGGAGACTCCCAGAGGGCAAGCTGGTCCCTCTTCCAATCCCCGAGTGACCCTGGAGCCATCTGGGGATCGACTTCATGACCGACCTGCCATCATCCAAGGTTTCACCTGTATCCTAGTTGTTGTCAAACGATTTTCAAAATCCTGCAAAAATCATCCCCTTGAAAGGCTTACCGACCATGTTGGAAACCGCGGAGACACTCTTCACCCAAGTCTTCCGACATTTTGGGCTTCCGGAAGACATCGTTTCCGACCGAGGACCCCAATTCATCTCCAGAGTGTGGACCGCCTTCTTCCGTCTCCTAGGGTTTCCATCAGCCTCTTTTCAGGTTACCATCTTCAGACCAATGGCCAGACTGAACGGAAGACCCAGGAGATCGGGAGATTCCTGAGGGTATACTGCCACCAGAATCAGGAGAGCTGGAGCCAGTATCTGCCCTGGGCCGAATATGCCCAGAATTCACTCCAGCAGTCCACCACAGGGCTAACCCGTTCCAATGTGTCCTCGGCTACCAACCACCGCTCTTCCCCTGGACGGTAGAGCCCCCGGAGGTCCCAGTGGTGGATTACTGCTTCCGCTAGAGCGAGAGGGTCTGGGACGTGCAACTCCAGCAGGCAGTCCGGAGACACAAGAACCATGCTGACGCCAAACGCAGACCTACGCCGTGGTACCAGCCAGGCCAGAAGGTCTGGCTATCCACGAGGGACGTCCGTCTCCTGCTGCCTTGCCGTAAGCTGAGTCCCCGATACATCGGACTGTTCACGGTAGACAGGCAGCTGAACGAAGTCACCTACCGCCTTCACCTTCCTCCCACCTACAAAATTTCACCATCATTTCACGTATCCTTACTCAAGCCCTTCACTGAACCTGTCCCTTCTTCACCCACAGATCCTGGTGATGGTGCCGTACCTCCTCCTCCTACCATTGATGCGTTCATCTTCGGAACACAAATTGAGATTTTTTTTTTGAAATCCGATGGCTCAAACAGACCTTCATTGACACCAATGTCATATCCTCTCTCAAGACCCATAAAAGATACTAAAGATATCATCACAAAGTCTATGTCACTACAGTGATTGTACAATAATTTTATGAAGCGACGAGAATAGTTTTTGAAGAAAAAAAGAAACTAATAACGACAAAGATTAGAATGGTTATGAATCAGTGTATCGATTCAGGATTCAGATCGCCAAAGTCACATGATTTTAGCAGTTTGCAGTTTGACACGCGATCCAAATCATGAATCAATACGCTGATTCATAACGATTCAAAACTTTGTTTGAAGCTATGAGAAAACTTTGCTTTCAAAATAAAGTTATTATTTTGTTTTCTTTGCGTAAAAAAAACAATTCTCGTCACTTCATAAAGTTATTGTAGAATCACTGTAGTGAGACAGGCTTTGTAATGACGTCTTTAGTGCCTTTTATGGGTCTTGAGTGAGGAAATGACATTGTTGTCAATGAAAGCCTTTCTGAGCCATGGGATTTCTTAATCTTAATTTGTGTTCTGAAGATGAACGGAGGTCTTACGAGTGTCGAAAGACATTAGGGTAAGTAATTATTGATTACTTATTTAGATAATTATTTAGATAATATAATCATATATTTAATTATAATTTTTAGGGTGAACTAACCCTTTAAGTCATGTGCAGTAATTAACTGCGTTGTACATATTATAGGGTTAGGATTGGTTAAGGGTTAGTTGCATGTAATTGTTACCCTGGACCACAATCATAAGTTGCACTGGTATATTTGTGGCAATAGCGACATTATATAGGTCAAAATTACATTTTATGGCAAAATTAGGATATTAAGTAAACATTATGTTCCATGAAGATATTTTGTAAATAATTTGTAAATTATGTAGGTTAATGTAAGGCAACCGTGTGTTACATTTTCTTCTATAAAGGGACTAATAACAAGCACATACAGTGCTGATGTCACAGGGTGTTTTGGTGTAGGTTCATGTTTTTAGGTTTTCATGTTCAACTGTCATGTTTTATCATGCACTTCCCGGTTTTGTCATGTGGTCTATTGTCATGTGATTCCATGCCCTCATGTGTTTCTGCCTCGTGTTCCTGTGTCATGTTGTCATTGGTTGATCATTGTTCACAGGTGTCCCTTGTCTTGTCTTTGTCAGTTATTGAATGTATAATTCAACTGTTGGTGAGTGTTTGTTTAGTCATGTCAAGTCAAGTTTAATCAAGTCAAGTCTTTTGTTTTTTTTTCCAAGTCAGTGTTTCATGTTTATGATTTGATTTAAGTTAAATAAACTGCACTTGGGTTCTAAACTTCGCCTCCAGTGGATCAGATGTTACAGCTGACCACATCTAATACATCTGTGAAGGTCACTTTTTGCAAGGCCAAACCTAATGCTGTATTTTAAAATGTATTCTGGTCTCTGGAAAACGTCCATTGTGTATATAGTATGTGGGTGTCTATGCATGCATGTTTCTGCTTAATTTCTCCCTTATTTTTTATTTTTTTTTGTACTGCATGATAATTCAATATTAATTTCATAATACAGAGTGCACTCTTCTCTGAATATTAAACATATTTCTATACATACAAGCTAAATAAATACAACCAATATATACAATAAATACAATCTCCTGTAATTTGTTGTTGCCAATAACAAAATAAATTTACAACCTGTAAATTTAAATCCAGTATATAGTGCCATACACTTTGATGCATATTTGAAGGTAATTTTGTGTGACTAGTGATGACTTTGTGGTCAGAGTTTAGCTCCATCCTAATTTAATAAGCCTCAAATATTTCACTTAAATCTGATGAATTCAGTATACTTGATGAATCTGCAGAATTTAAGACAATAGTCCAAACGCTTGCAGTTTCTTGTAAAACTTTTTAAGACGCAATGTCAGAAATCTTTTTAGAAGCACTCATTTGAACTGCCAGCTAACTTCTAAACGATCAGACACTTGGTCATGTCAACACTGGACTATGGAAGGGCAAATTGAAAGTCTTTTGTGCACGTGTTTGTACCTTAATCATATTTTGGGGACAAATTTGTATCCAGATGTAATATAACAAAAACAAACAAAACCTCCATGTGTGTGTGTGTGTGTCCTTTTTTATATTACATTGTGGGGACCAAATGTCCCCCTAAGGATAGTAAAACCTGAGATTACCTACATTGTGGGAACCAGTCAGCGGTCCCCACTTTTCAAAAGGCTTATAAATCGTACAGGATGAGTTTTTTGAGAAAGTAAAAATGCAGAATGTTTCCTGTGATGGGTAGGTTTAAGGGCAGGGGCAGTGTAGGGGAATAGAAAATACGGTTTGTACAATATACAAACCATTACGGCTATGGAGAGTCCCCACAAAGATAGTGAACCAGACGTGCGTGTGTGTGTGTGTGTGTGTGTGTGTGTGTGTGTGTGTGTGTGTGTGTGTGTGTGTGTGTGTGTGTGTGTACCTGGTATTCCCTATGGATAGCAATAATTATGGGAACTAAGCCCAAACTTTTTTTTGTACCCATGAGGAAAACCACTTATGAAACATAGTAGGTGAAGTTTTTAGGAAATGTAAAATTGCAAAAACTTTTCTGTGATGGGTAGGTTTATGGTTATTATATATATATATATATATATATATATATATATATATATATATATATATATATATATATATATATATATATATATATATATATATATATATATATATATATATAGTTTATATATAGTTTGTAAAGATCATTATTTCAAAGAAATCATTATTTCAATTTTTCATTATTTCAATCAATGTCCCCATAAAATCACAAAAATGTCTCCACCAAGTATAAGACTAAGTTTGTGGGGCCTTTTTAGTTGAGGGACCTCCAGTAATATTACAATTAATATTTCTGTAATGTTGTTTATCGATCTATGTGGTGTTTTTAATAAGTTTAAGACAAACCATGTGCAAATTCAAGTCATGAATAATAAGAATAAGAAGAATCATGTCAGAAGAAGACATGCTTTGTTTGAGCCAAGGCTGCAAGGAAAAACACAGCCAAAAAAAGCATGAACACACTCTAAAAAATGCTGGGTTAAAAACAAACCAAGTTGGGTTGAAAATTGACAAACCCAGTGGCTGGGTTGTTTTAGTCTAGCACAATGGATCTCAAATCTGTCCTGGGGATCCCTCACTACTGCACATTTTGCATGTCTCCCTCATCAGACACCCAATTCAACCCTGCGTCCCAATTCGCATTAGCCTGACAAGCCAGACCCACATCAAGATGTTTGGTCTGGAAACTCACCATTGACAGGGCTCAATCCGAGGGGCAGGATACACGGTTGTCTTTTAAACTCCTTCTGCACGCCGTGCACACAATTGGATAGCACTACAACCAACCAGAGCAACGAAGGTGAAGCAGAGCTCGTTGACAGATGAAACTTTCGCCGTATCCGGTCGGCAAAGCTCAGAACACATCTTCCCTTCTTAAAGCTACACTGTGTAACTTTTTTTGTTTATTCTTAGCTAAAAACACTTAGTTCTTTCAAAAATATATGTGCTCATTAATGTATATTTACTTCTTTCAAGTTATAAAGTATTCTTGTAAGTTTATAATATGCCACTGAAAATGCATACGGGTGAGGGTTCGAATGCCAGTCGCCATTTGGCCCTCCATCTTGAAAGTACATTAGCCAAAGAGGGACATACCCTTAAATTCAAGTTTTGAATTTCACGTTTTAACACTCGATGGCAGCATGTCGAATGTGAAGAGGGGGATTGCCATGTTAATATTGGACTAAATCAGCCACCGTAGGACCCTAAAGGGGTTTTAGTGACCAAATATCAATATTTAACCTGAAAAAATATATATTTATTCAGTGTCCACATTATATTTCACCTGCAGCAGCATTGTGAACTTTTGTAATAACATGTTTGGCCATTAACTTTTAAGTGCGTCATTATATTTAAACTGCAAACAGTTTAAATATAGTTAAATATAATATAGTTCATATTTTTTTTTGCTAAAAATGTTGGTTCCCTTTCGGGGAACTCGAGCTGCGTCGAAACGCTGTGAGAACGCCTCTGCGTTAATGCGTCGTGAAGCGCCTGTAGAACCATTCCATCGGAAAAAAGATCGATCGTCGGCGTGATGACGTCATCGACCGGAAGCTATAAAACGTCCGTGAAAACAAACAGGAACTAGCTTCTGAGCCTTCAGCAAGTGATCTGTGTGAACCTGTCTGTCTATTTGGTGTTTTTGTCTGTCTATTATCAGAGATTTTCCACCCTTTTTGTTAAATATTCCATATATTAACAGAAAAAAGAGAAAATAAAATAGATAGAAATGGCGAGTGAGAGCAGCAATTTCAGAAAGTGTGTTCCTCCCTGCCCACGCTACATCACGGGCGGGGACACACATCTTCTCTGTGTTGCATGCTTGGGAGCGCAGCATGCCCAGGCAGCCCTCGAGGGGGCTGCTTGTGAGCACTGTGAGCGTTTACCATTAAGAACGCTGCGCTCCCGGCGGGCACTCTTCGAGGAGGGTGCCTCGGCTCGTGTTCCCCGCGGCTCTGGTCCCGCTTCCGCCGAGGCGGAGCGAAGGCTGCAGTCGTGGGGATCACAATTGGATGTTGCAGAGGGGTTAGAGACGGGCGCTGCCTTATCTCTGCCCTCACCTGCTCCATCCAGCGGCTCTTCTCGGGGCATGGAAGCACGCATGGCGGTTTCTTCCCCCCCGAGAGAGTCGCCGGTACTTCATCTGTCCAGCTCTGAGGAGGTGGACGTTGAAAGTATCGACACTGAAGATTCGCCACTTCAGTCCCCTGCTAGTGAAGAGCTAGTTGAGGTTTTGACGCGAGCAGTAGCCAGATTAAACATCGACTGGCCCACTGAAAGATCTGAGGCAGGAAGAAAACGTCATAGCAAGCTAGACGAACGCTTCCTGCCATCTCGCGCCTCAGAACCTCAGCGACGGGGCCTGCCGTTCTTCCACGACTTGCACACCGAGGTGGCAAGATCGTGGAGGAGACCGGCATCATATCGTGTCTTCAGCCCGCAGACTTCGGTCTATAGCAACATCAGCGGGCTGAGACAGTACGGTTATGGGGCGATGCCAAAGGTTGAAGAGACGCTTGCGAGCCATCTCTCACCTTCTCCGGCATCGTCCCTTAAGGCCCCGACTTTACCCACCAGACCATTGAAAACAACGTCGGCGTTGGTGGGTAAAGCGTACTCGGCAGCGGGTCAAGCGGCTGCATGCCTGCACACGATGGCTATCATGCAGGCATACCAGGCTGACCTGCTGAGGGATCTGGACGGTAGTGATGCTGTGGGGGGAGATATTGTAGCTGAGTTAAGATCTTCAGCCGATCTAGCTCTCCGGGCCACCAAGGAGACGGCCAGATGTGTTGGCCGCTCCATGGCAGCATTGGTGGCTACGGAGAGGCACCTATGGTTGAACCCCACAGATATCAAGGAGAGGGAGAAAGCCTTTCTACTTGATGCGCCGCTTTCTCCTGGAGGCCTCTTCGGTGACGCAGTCCATACTGTCACCGAGAGGTTCCAGGAGTCGAAAAAGCAAGCTGCGGCGCTCAAGCAGTTCCTCCCTCTCCGAGTCCAGGTCCCTGGGGCTGCTGCTGATACCACCAAGCAGCCCAAACCGAGTACGAGCTCTTCACACAGGGCTTCACAGAAGCAGAGCGTCGCTGCCCGAGCTCCCCCTCAGCGTGGGGACGAGGGGCGGCGCTCTCAGACGAGGCCTTCGAGGGGCAGGGCTGATCTGCGGACAGTCCTGATCGCCAAGAAGGCCTCGTCGAAGCGTTCCTGACGCCAGAAGGGCCCCCGAGCAGTCAAGTCAGTCGTTCCCTGCCGGTCCGCCGCTTCAGGGCACTGTGCTTGTTGCTCAAAGTACACCAGAGGCCAGCCTCGAGAGGCTGGTTCCCTTAGTAGATTTTCTAGACGAGTGGAAACGTCTATCAAACATATCTCGTTGGGTCCTGCAGATAATAGAAAGGGGGTACGCTATTCAATTCAGAAGTCGGCCACCTCCTTTCTGCGGTGTCCTACCTACAGAGGTGGGCCCGGAGCAGGCTCTGGTAATGGCACAGGAAGTAGAGACACTCCTGCAAAAAGGGGCTATAGAGAGGGTTCCCCCTCCCAGCAGGGAGTCTGGCTTTTACAGCCGTTACTTCATCGTGCCCAAGAAGGATGGGGGCTTACGCCCGATATTAGATCTGCGGCTATTGAATCGCTCGGTGGCCAAGCTAAAATTCAAGATGCTTACACTCAGACAGATTGTAGCGCAGGTCAAATCGGAGGATTGGTTTGTCACCATAGACCTCAAAGATGCGTATTTTCATGTCTCCATCCTTCCACATCACAGGAAGTTCCTGAGGTTTGCCTTCGGGGGAGAGGCATACCAATATCGTGTACTTCCCTTCGGTCTAGCACTGTCACCCCGCACGTTCACCAAGTGTGTGGATGCAGCTCTGGCGCCGCTGCGTCTACAGGGCATCCGCATACTGAACTATATCGACGACTGGCTGATTCTAGCGAATACAGAGCAGATGGCGGTTCAGCATCGAGATGCTGTTCTCGCCCACATGTCGAAGCTGGGGTTGAGGCTGAACGCCAAGAAGAGTGTGCTTTCTCCGGCTCAGAGAACCACTTTTCTAGGTGTGAACTGGGACTCGGTAATTATGCGGGCGCAATTATCGCCAACACGCATAGCATCGATCCTGGCAGCCGCCAAAGAACAGAAGCTAGGCCGAGCCGTCACTGTGAAACAGTTCCAGAAACTGTTAGGTCTCATGGCAGCAGCGTCCAACGTGATACCTTTTGGCCTACTGTACATGAGGCCACTGCAGTGGTGGCTCAAAACAAAGGGGTTCTCCCCGAGGGGAAATCCGCTCTGCACGATCAAAGTCACGCGGCGATGCCTACGTGCTCTGGTCATGTGGAAAAACCCGGGGTTTCTATCCCAGGGTCCCGTGTTGGGGGCTCATGTTCGTCGCGTAACGCTAACGACAGACGCCTCTCTCACGGGCTGGCGGGCGACCATGAGTGGTCGCTCGTCCCAGGGTCTATGGCAGGAACATCAGCGGCACTGGCACATAAATCGGCTAGAGATGCTCGCAGTGTTTCTTGCATTGAAACAGTTCCTGCCCGACCTCAGGGGCCACCATGTACTAGTCAGAACAGACAACACGTCCGTGGTGGCCTATATAAACCACCAGGGGGGTCTGAAGTCTCGTCCGTTGGACAAATTGGCACATCGGATCCTCCTGTGGGCCCAAGGGAAATTGCTGTCAATCAGGGCAGTGTATATCCCGGGGGCCCTGAATCAGGAAGCAGACAGCCTGTCGAGACAGGGGCCGAGGCCCGGGGAATGGAGACTCCACCCAGAGGTGGTGGAGCTCCTCTGGAAGGTTTATGGGAAAGCAGAGATAGACCTGTTCGCTTCGGCGGAGAATTCTCACTGCCCGCAGTGGTTTTCTCTGACCCATCCGGCCCCTCTGGGGCTGGATGCCATGGTACAGGAGTGGCCGAGGCTGCCTCTGTACGCCTTCCCCCCGATTGTCCTGCTTCCAGGAGTTCTGGAGAGGGTACGCCGGGACGGGGCCCAGGTACTTCTAGTGGCTCCGAACTGGCCGATCCGAGTATGGTTTTCGGACCTGATATCTCTCCTGGAAGGCTCTCCGATGGAGATTCCGACCAGGAGGGATCTACTCTCTCAGGCGGGCGGGAGATTCCTGCACCCACGCCCAGAGATGTGGAAACTGTGGGCCTGGCCTCTGAGGGGGCTAGGCTCATAGAGGAAGGTCTCTCGGCCGAGGTCGTAGAGACCATCCTACACTCCAGAGCTCCGTCCACAAGGAAGCTGTACGCTTTGAAATGGAGACTTTTCTCAGCATGGTGCAGAGAACGCCAGTGGGACCCAGTTAACTGCCCGGTTGGTACAGTGCTGGAGTTCCTCCAGGAGAGGTTCTCGGCAGGGTTGACCCCCTCCACACTTAAGGTGTACGTGGCGGCCTTGGGTGCCTTCCACGTCCCTTGCAGTGGAGTGTCTTTGGGAAGACACCCTCTAATTACACGCTTCCTTCGTGGCACATTAAGGTTGAGGCCAGTTATGCACTCGAGGGTCCCGGCATGGGACTTGGCCATTGTGCTGAGGGGCTTGTCCGGACCTCCGTTCGAACCTCTGGAGGAGGTTTCGGATAAGTTCCTCACCCTAAAAACCATCTTCCTTTTGGCCATTTCATCTCTTAAAAGGATAGGAGATATTCAGTCCCTGTCAGTAGGGCCCTCATGTCTAGAGTTTGCGCCAGGGATGGTGAAAGCATTTCTACATCCCAGGCCGGGTTATGTCCCCAAGGTTCCTACGAGCCCACGGGGCCCCATCACTCTACAAGCCTTCTGTCCTCCTCCATTTATGACGTCAGACCAGGAAAGGTTAAATCTGCTGTGTCCTGTGAGGGCACTGGATACTTATGTCCACAGAGCTGCCCTGTGGAGAAAATCCGAACAATTGTTTGTTTGCTTTGGACCCCCTAAGAAGGGGGCCCCAGTATCCAAGCAGAGGATGAGCAAGTGGGTGGTCGAGGCCATCTCACTTGCTTATGAAGCTACCGGGCAGCCATCTCCACTGGCTGTCCGGGCGCACTCAACCAGGGGTATGGCTGCTTCTAAAGCACTTTTGTCGGGGGCTTCCCTCCATGATATCTGCAACGCGGCCGGTTGGTCGTCTCCTTCTACCTTCGTCAGGTTCTACGAACTAGACCTGGCATCTACAGTAGGGGCACAGGTACTCTCGTAACCGTGTGCGCTTCGGCTTCACACATACGAGACACTTGGTCCTATGGCGATGTGGGTATAAGCGTTCTCACAGCGTTTCAACGCAGCTCGAGTTCCCCGAAAGGGAACGTCTCAGGTTACGTATGTAACCCTAGTTCCCTGAGGGAACGAGACGCTGCGTCGCTCTGCCATACTCCCGGCGTGTCCATGATCACTTACTTCAGGCTTTATCAGAAGTTAGTTCCTGTTTGTTTTCACGGACGTTTTATAGCTTCCGGTCGATGACGTCATCACGCCGACGATCGATCTTTTTTCCGATGGAATGGTTCTACAGGCGCTTCACGACGCATTAACGCAGAGGCGTTCTCACAGCGTTTCGACGCAGCGCCTCGTTCCCTCAGGGAACTAGGGTTACATACGTAACCTGAGACGTTCTAATTCTAATCTCACCATACGGGGTAACCTGTTGGCATCATCTATGCACATTTACAGCTGTTTGATGGCAAAATGTGCTCTGGTTAACATTATTTTCAACATCATGCCTTCTTTGTTGCATACACGGAACAAACCTTTAGAATAATAACTCCTATTTAAATATGGTTGTCATAAACGCAGTACGGTACTTTAGTATTTCCAAATGTTGAAGGACCACAACAATTAATTGGCAACACTGACTAATGTAGCCAACAAAGCTCTTTCCCAACACTGTAAAAAATTATAAGTCATGACAATGTATGTTTTTACATTGTTTTAACTCATCAAAATAAGTTAAGACATGTTTAACTTTTTTTATTAGTTATACAAGATGTAACTCATTTTTCAAAGTCAGTTTAACATAATTAAAGTTAAAATAACTTAAACATCCAAGTCGATTATACTGCAAAAGTTCAAAATTTGCCCTTTTTTTTTTTTTACAGTGAAGATCACCACCAACTGGCTTGGTTGAAATGCAGAAGGCGCTTGTTGTCTTTGTTGGCATTACTGATCCCTGGAGTAAAGCGCTTTACTTAATTTGTGTAAATGGTAGATGTTTTATGGCTGTCTCTACCACAGAGCTTTGTTGTTTTTGTCTGTTTCTGTTTGCCCAACTCAGAAAACATTCCTGTCATCTCCCTGTTGTGCTCAGGGAACAGTTCTGGAAAATATGCTGGCTGTGCTGAATTTCCGGTGAAATTCTCTAAAGTAAAATGTCCACAATAATCTGGCAATTACAGAAGTACAGCACTGTAGTAATTACAGCTTTTTGTAGCGCTTCTGTCAAAATAGGTTTCTTATCTCAGTATCTCTCAAGTTTCTAGACGGAGGTATGACAAACTAAACCCGTTCATACGGCGACACAATTAATAAGCAGTGGGTTTATTAATGAACCTATTGTATATGGATGGTCTCATAATATTCACAGTTGGTATCTTCTCGTTTTTTTGTAACATTATAATCACTTTCAAATAAATAATTTAAAAGAATCTTGTAACTAGATCATTTGAAATAGCATAGAGTGATTCCTTTGATAAATGTTCTGTTTGAAATTCTTTCCAAGTCTCTCAGCTGTGGTACAAATTTTATATTCACAAAAACATTTCCTTCCATTGCATCAAATACCAGGTTCACAAGTGTGAGATCATCATAAACAAATTAATTACTGAAATTATGTTTGCACATAAAATATGAGTCGAGTCTCTTTGTAGATGTCAAGGATAACTTCCATTGATACAAAACTAATTGCATATAGGTCATGGACTGGATTTACCCTGACTTTTCATGAGCCCGTTGGTGTGTTTAGGAAAGTAAAACTCATGGGACGGCCTCGCAGAGACACTCGCTAACTTTTTACCTCGGGACACTGGGTAATACCATAGACCGTAAAAAAATATAGACGACTGAACATAATCCGTTTCCGCTTGCCATATTTGAAGCTTTCAGGCGGCCTGCACGGCGCTGACATCTTGGAACCGAGTCTGCACAGTAGAGATTTCGGGATTGGAGTTGCGCAGTAGAGAGCAGGAAGTAGAGCAGGAAGTACAGTCGCGATATCAAAAGCCCGCTCACACTCTCACATATGCAGAACAATTAATTATGTTGGTGTGAAATAAACAGTTATGGAAATTAAGGATAGAAATTAAAGTTAAAGCTCCAATCTGCTCCCAAAAATTCAGAAAAAAGTCAGTTAGTGCCTCAGTGACAACTTCACTCAGAGAAGACCTCGGATCTCAGCTGTCAATTATGACGTCACACCCCCGTTTATATAGCATCAAATAACTAACTAAAACTAAACTTATTTGATGATAACTGCCTTCAATGACATAAACTAACTTTGGGGAAAAAATATTTGAAGTGTAATTTTATTGTTTAGTTTGCCTCGCGTCCATTAGAAAACACAGAGGGGCGGCTATACTGGGACCGGTCACCGGGGGGCGATCGAGGCGCGAAAGCTTCAGTATCTGAGAGGGACACTACAGGCTTAGGTAATACAGATATCCCTCTGACTTGAAAAAATCAGTCTGCAGTTTTACAGTTAATTACTGTTTTCATCCCATGTTAGTTTTTCAACAACCAAATTTAAAATTAACCATAGGTATTTACAGAGTTTTATTTTTGTCACATAGCTGGGCAAAAGGAGAATGCTAGTTTTAGCTGTAGCTGAAGTTGCATACAAGGGTCCAATTACTTAGTGAATTGAGAATGATATCACTTCTACCTTTAGAGAGTCATTGTTGTAGAGTTTGACTTTGATTTGCTTATGTCACTTACGTAAAAAATAAATAAATAATAAAAAAAATAAAATAAAAAAAACCTCTGACAGTGACACTTCGACTGGCATTCTTGAGTGTTAAATTGCACATTTATTGCCACTCCACATGGACAAAAAAAAAAAAAAAAAATTCCAATTTGCCAGTGCATTTAGCGCTCTACTAATGTTATCTTGACCTTGGCATATAACAAAAGGTGTAATTACATAGACCTTGCAAATGCACAGAGGCTGCATCAATGTACTCACTAATCACAATCATTGGAAATTATGTATTTCATGACACAAACTATGCAGAGATACACCATGAAGTACAATCATACATTTTTAAAGGATAAAGGTTCAAAAATATGTTTTCATTTTGAATCCATATAGGAACCATTTTGTTTGCCCCAAATAACCATTCACTGAACAGTTCTTAAAATAACCTTCTTTTTTTTCTTAGTGGAAACAAAAAGGTTCTTTAGAGCATCGAAAATACATTTTGGTCCAAAAATAACAAAAACTACGACTTTATTCAGCATTGTCTTCTCTTCCGTGTTTGTTTTCAAACCTCAAATAAAGAGTTATGAATCAGCGTATTGATTTATGATTTGGATAGCGTGTCAAACTGCCAAACTGCTGAAATCACGTGACATTGGCGATCCGAATCATGAATCAATCCACTGATTCATAACTGTTTGAATCTTTATTTGAGGATTGAAAACAAACGCGGAAGAGAAGACAATGCTGAATAAAGTCGTAGTTTTTGCTATTTTTGGACCAAAATGTATTTTCGATGCTTCTGGAGATTCAAATTAACTAACTGATGTCACATATGGACTACTTTGATGATGTTTTCATTCCCTTTCTGGACATGGACAGTATAGTGTGCATACACTTAGATACGCTCTCGGACTAAATATAAAATATCTTAAACTGTGTTTTGAAGATGAACGGAGGTCTTACGGGTGTGGAACGACATAAGGGGGAGTCCTGGCATATATTTCATTTTTGGGTGAACTAACCCTTTAAGAACCTTGTTGTTTTTATGGATGTTAAAAGTTATTCATAGAACCATTAATGCCCATAATAAACGTTTATTTTTAAAAGTGAAGTCTTGTTTACAAGCTCACTTTTCATACTATTTTCCAGACCACAAAAAGAACACATACTGCAGCAACAAAAACTTCACTCAACACATTCATCAATAGGCTATGTAAAATGTGCTTTGACATTTACAGCAGTCACATTACAGTAATTACAGTCATTTGTGGAGTTAGATACACCTTTTTCTGGACAAAAACTAATTGCAAAGCAGGTTTGCAAAACTGGGTCCACAAATGCTCTTTTATGCTGAGATACATACATTAATATGATTTAATTCCTGTTTGAATCTTGTTTATTTTTTTTATTGAAACTTTAAGATATTAAAAGTTATACATTTTTATTACAAGACAGACATTGACTATTGTTGTGCAGGAATGATACAAGTACTTTTTTAATGAAAATAAAAGCCAAAACAGAATATAGTCAATCAAAGGAGTTACTTAACCTTCATAAAATCAAACAAAATATTATAGGCTATAAGGGTAATATAAAGATACCCTTATATATTCATTGGGTTTTTTTTTAATTAAAAGTGTAAAATAAAGAAAAATTAGAAAATGGCTCATAGTTTTTAGATTTTCAACAAAAATAACTGAAATAAATAAATAATATATAAATAATCATGAAATGTAAACAGACAAAAATAAATAATATACAAAAAAAAAATAGGCAAGTAGGTTATTTAGCCTAGATTTAATCTAGTTTAGCCTAGATTAAAGAGTTAGTTGACCCAAAAATTAAAATTATGTCATTACTTATCTTACAAACCCTTAACTATTTCTATGCCAGCGTTAAAAAAAAACATTTTCCTTTAAACCATTTTCACAAAAATGTAATAGCCCATAGAATATATTGCAATGCAATATATCAAAAGAAAGAACGGACCCTCTTCTCTTAAACAAAATAACCCATTTTATTCTAGGTTCATGCATTCCTTTTTCCTTTAAACATTTTAATATGGGTACGTGTCATATAAAAGCAAAATTTTGAACGAAAAGCTGAGAAAATCACGTTTTTGTGAAAGACCAAATGCAGAGCAAATTCACTATGATGATCAAATACAGATGAAATAGACCAAGTCCATCAACAGCCCTAATGGCCACTGTCCTGTAGCTCACCCGGGTTCACTTTTCATTCAGTAACATTAGGCAGTTTTGATTTATATAATGGTTAATGCCATGATCACGGTATTTATCAAATGCATCTGCTTACATACAATCGCTTTTTTTTTCTGTGTCTTTCTCGCGTGTGTTTTGATCAGGAGATTCTGTACTCATTCAGAAGATGCATAATAGCACCTCCTAGTGTCTAACATTAAAAACGCCGAAACCCAGAAAATTCTGTGTTTAGCAGGGAAGCATTTTCTCAAAAATAATGGAAAATTCTGTGTTTGGCGGAAATTTAAAGGGTTAGTTCACCCAAAAATGAAATTTATGTCATTAATGACTCACCCAAATGTTTTTCCACACCCGTAAGACCTCCGTTCATCTTCGGAACACAGTTTAAGATATTTTATATTTAGGCCGACAACGTCGGACAATCCCCAACAATCCCTGAGGCTTGAAAATGGTAGTTGTGTAGGCTGTCAATGGAGAGACAGAAAGCACTTAGATTTAATCAAAAAGATTGTCATTTGTGTTCTGAAGATGAACGAATATCTTACGAGTTTGGCAGGACATGAGGGTGACTAATTAATGACAGAATGTTAATTTTTTGGTCTAATAAGTTTTGGATCAAATGTTGGTTTGTGGTTAATACTGACCTTATTTTCCTAGTTTTCTCAGAAAAGCTTGGGTTTGGCAGTGGCATAGCTAGTGTTGGAACACAGAGTAAGGATCGTTCACACAAAATGTGTTTTTGAAACAGCAGTGGAATGGATAAGTTTGCAAGGTCTTATTTATGTGTGAGATGCTCAGAAAGCAATGAGATGCGGCACAGTGTTGAAATACATTTGTCTACTCTAGTTCATGTTTACAGAACAAATCGGAAATAGTGTGGTGGAACAATGCCAGTAACACTATTGAAGGTTGAGCTTGAAGTCGATGCTACAGTTCATCTAAAAGAGAAGAGATTATATACTCATTCAAAACTTCTCAATTGTTTTACACAACAAGACACAATATTGCGACTTGGCAACAACAACAAAAAATAAGTATAAATAAAAAAGTTCCCCACAAAGGATCTAACAAGTGTATTCGCAGCACTTATAAAAGAGTAGGCAAAAAGTATGAATTACTTACTTCTTCTGGTGAAATTCTAAAGTGTAGTTACGTAACTGTCCAGGTTACAATCATACTAGAACATACTTTCTTTAGCGGTCGTGAATTAATTACTTATTCAAAATAAGTACCAACTAGGGATGGGAATTTTTGTCAATTTCTAAATTCGATCATCGATGGTTTGAAAGGTAAACTCATTTTAAATGCGATCTTCCCTTAACAACAACGCTAATATACAGGCAACACAAACCACAGATCATTTACACAATTAAAATTGTGTGTTCTCATTATAATGTTAGGCTACTTGACAGATTGGCTGTGCACATAATTTTATTTTTCATGATCAACATGATTAGACATCACTGCATGTTTTCGAATCCTTTATGAGAAACAACTGTAAATGAAACAGAACAAAATAACACTGCTGCATTATTAAATCATCAATGATTTTGAACAAGAAATAGCCTCTAAAAACAATATGACCGTCTCAAATAACCCAGAGTCGATAATGTCGGGTTGTTCACATTTGAGCTGAAACTTAAGAGAATGAACACCAGCCGATATAACAGCAGCGCTTTGCTAGCTGGTTATTAAACTCAACCAAACTCATCTTATATGAGATTAATTAGATATAGACAAAATAATGAACTTGACCGCGCTAGCTTGAGTTTCACTTTATTTATCTAACGCTAACCAATCAGAACTCAGTTACCCAAAATGCCGCAATAACCAATCCGAAAAATTGACAAATATATTTTTTTAAATCAGGGCGATCAACGTTTTCATGATCGATCCCCACTGTTACGTTCAAGTACTCGAGTACTCGACCACTGTTGCCTGTCCTTAGTACCTTCTCAAGAGAGTATGCAATCTTGGATGCAGCCTATTTTAATTCTGAACCAATGTATTTGAAAACATCGGTTGGATGAAGGATTCAATGACTCACTCAGAAAGACACTACTGACATAACAATGAATTAAGAAAATAATCTTTCTATAAAATGTATAGTTTCTATAAATGTGTATTGAATGAGTGTAGTTCCTACAATAAAAAGCTTGCAATCTATCTCTCATGCTTTAAAAAACGAAGTAAAGATATACCAAAATATCTCCAATTTGTGAAAAGTGCCTAATGCAGTCGTAACAGATAATTCTTGCAAGTTCAAATTATTGTAATCACAATTCCTAGTGCTAGGCTGTCTGCAATGCAAAAATGACTTGACATTTTATAGAATTGTTTTCTTGCATTTTTTATATAATTTGGCTGCTGTGTATGCAGTCTGTGTGTGTGTGTCTCTGTGTGTGCGTCAGGGTGAATAAATTTCAGGGGAGGTGAGAATGCTCCAGGGTGCATGCTCTACTTGACTTTGCCAGTGAACTGAGGCAGTGCAACATCATTTAAACAAGGTTCTGCACTTGGTTCTGGTTCTGAATAAGTGCAGGTCATTCAGCTGCTCTGAATTATTATGCTCCACTCATCTGATTGTGAGGAGGTGGTAAAAATGAAAAAAGGCGGTCCAATTGGAGCGAGAATGTCCTACAAGCCTTTCCCACTCTCATGAATTGAAAAGGGAATTTTGAGTAGTGCAGGCAGAGAGAAGAAAGAGAAGAAGATCTGAAGAAATATTAAAATGTGGAGAGACTTTTAGCTCTTCTGACATGCACACTACAAGGACACAGTGTTGCTGTGTGAGCAACACATCTACATCGCACTGGGTTATCATTGTCAACAAGTCAAAAGAAACAGAAGTGGGATTTCACTAAATCTGAAATGTGCCGGTTGATAGTGCTGATTATTTGCACATGCTTTCTGTGTTGTTTTATCAGCAGGTTCACAAAAAGAATTATCCGAATCAGGTAAGGATGCACGCGCTCACAATATCTACGCTGTACTCAATATGCACAGTGTAATCCCCGATCTTGCAGGCCGGTTTGGAGTGCTAGGTTGGGCAGACTACCATGATATGGCATATATCACTTAATTTTCATATGATAAATAACTACTGCCATTTTTAATAAAAAAGTGCACAGAAATCTGTTTAAAATGAGTTTCTGCCAACATTTTGTCTGTGGTAATAGCACAGCAAAAGCCTAGAAATCTAGACGCACACTAACTGCAAGCAAATTTAATTTGCAGCCAGGGTAGTCTAGCAACATTTCGTTGATTGTGAGCTAGAAAAAACAAACTCTGGTCAGGCCAGTCACATTGTGTATAGAGTCAGAGGGCGGGATTAACATAATGACGGTATGGTGGTGACAGTTCCGCGTGCTATTGTAAAGAAAGAAGCTGGTGAACAGCGGCCTTTCGAATCGGCTTTGGCCGCGATTCTGGAGGCCTTGGAGTTAAGCTTTTCTTTGAGAAAAGAACAAAGAACGGCACTGAAATCTTTCTTAATAAAGGAAGATGTGTTCAGAGTTTTATGGCTAGTCCTCATGTAATGAACCTAATTTACATAGGCAATGTAAAAACAGAACCAATAAATTACGAAAATACTGTATATGTTCAATCAGTGCTCTTTATGCAAACTCAGATATATTCAAAACAATGAAAAATTGCATATTGTGATAAAGTTCATTATTTTCCATAATGTAATGATAAAAATTAAACTTTCATATATTTTAGATTCATTGCACACCAACTGAAATATTTCAGGTCTTTTATTGTTTTAATACTGATGATTTTGGCATACAGCTCATGAAAACCCAAAATTCCTATCTAAAAAAATTAGCATATTTAATCCAACCAATAAAAGAAAAGCGTTTTTAATACAAAAAAAGTCAACCTTTAAATAATTATGTTCAGTTATGCACTGAATACTTGGTCGGGGATCCTTTTGCAGAAATGACTGTTTCAATGCGGCGTGGCATGAAGGCCATCAGCCTGTGGCACTGCTAAGGTGTTATGGAGGCCCAGGATGCTTCGAAAGCAGCCTTAAGCTCATCCAGAGTGTTGGGTCTTGCGTCTCTCAACTTTCTCTCCACAATATCCCACAGATTCTCTATGGGGTTCAGGTCAGGAGAGTTGGCAGGCCATTTGAGCACAGTAATACCATGGTCAGTAAACCATTTACCAGTGGTTTTGGCACTATTAGCAGGTGCCAGGTCGTGCTGAAAAACGAAATCTTCATCTCCATAAAGCTTTCCAGCAGATTGAAGCATGAAGTGCTCCAAAATCTCCTGATAGCTAGCTGCATTGACCCTGCCCTTGATAAAACACAGTGGACCAACACCAGCAGCTGACATGGCACCCCAGACCATCACTGACTGTGGGTACTTGACACTGGACTTCAGGCATTTTGGCATTTCCTTCTCCCCAGTCTTCCTCCAGACTCAGGCACCTTGATTTCCGAATGACATGCAAAATTTGCTTTCATCCGAAAAAAGTAGTTTGGACCACTGAGCAACAGTCCAGTGCTGCTTCTCTGTAGTCTAAAGTGGCTTGACCTGGGGAATGCGGCACCTGTAGCCCATTTCCTGCACACGCCTATGCACGGTGGCTCTGGATGTTTCTACTCCAGATTCAGTCCACTGCTTCCGCAGGTCCCCCAAGGTCTGGAATCGGTCCTTCTCCTCAATCTTCCTCAGGGTCCGGTCACCTCTTCTCGTTGTGCAGCGTTTTTTGCCACACTTTTTCCTTCCCACTGAGGTGTCTTGATACAGCACTCTGGGAACAGCCTATTCATTCAGAAATTTCTTTCTGTGTCTTACCCTCTCGCTTGAGGGTGTCAATGATGGCCTTCTGGACAGGGTCGGGTCGGCAGTCCTACCCATGATTGCGGTTTTGTGTAATGAACCAGGCTGGGAGTTTTTAAAAGCCTCAGGAATCGTTTGCAGGTGTTTAGAGTTAATTAGTTGATTCAGATTAGTAGGTTAATAGCTTGTTTAGAGAACCTTTTTATGATATGCTAATTTTTTGAGAGAGGAATTTGGGGTTTTCATGAGCTGTATGCCAAAATCATCAGTATTAAAACAATAAAAGACCTGAAATATTTCAGTTGGTGTGCAATGAATCTGAAATATATGAAAGTTTAATTTTTATCATTACATTATGGAAAATAATGAACTTTATCACAATATGCTAATTATTTGAGAAGGACCTGTATTGTCACATGTCCATATTGTCTTTGTGTGAGCACATTGTGTTTATCATTGCTGGCCATATGCTTGTGTTTGTCATGTTTGGTGTGAGCACATGACTTGGCATGTGTTCCTTGTGCCATGTGCTCTCCTGTCTATTGTCTTGACCCTGCCCCTCTTGCTACTTTAACTTGCGTAAATTGTCATAAAAAAATGAGTACAGAGTACAGCTGTTACATGCATCTGTAGCTAAGCACAACATTTAGTAAATATTTAGTAAAAATTAAGCAAAACTGTTTCCATTTATCTGTATATGAGGCTTGTTTTAACTCTTTCCCCACCATTGATACATTTTTTGTAATTTTTACGCTTCCCCACCATTAACAGAATCGTCCAGTCTTTTCACTTTTCTATGATAGGGACCCCTTTTATGCATCTTCTAAAAGAGTATAGAATCTCCAGATCAAAACGCATGCAAATGCAGAAACAAGCTATACAATATGTAATCATATGCATCAATAAAATAATGAGATCATCAACATTAAATAATGATTTATTAAACATGTTTTGATCATCCGATCTGAATGCAATCCAGGCTTAGTCTTTAACAAAAACATGCATTTTCTCAGCTTTTTGCTGAAAATGTCAGAAACTTCAGCCTTTTATTTTAAAACCCGAGTCGGACAATGATGGAGAGACTCAAGAAGAAGACTGTTTCTGAATGGTTAGTTTTTTTTATTTATTTAGAATTTATGTAGCTGATTTAACTAGTTATCTATGGAGTTAACTATCTTAGCATATAGTCATGATAATATATAAATCCCTTTGTTGTAAGATGCCTTCAGAGCCAGAGAACATATGCTGCATGGAGATAGAACAAGTATAGTTTAGTTTAATTATGGTAATGAAAAATGTAATTTTGCTTTTATGACATGCTAGTGCATTTGTGTTATGAACTGTAGTGCAATAAAGGTGCCAGACAGAAGACAAACAGCTTGAGCAGACTCCTAAATGTGCTTTACAACAACAACCCTTCCTCCTTTATTATGTGTTCCCAGGGGCAGGGATTTTGTAAATTTTTAGGGTTCATGATGTCACCAATGGTGCAGTCATTAAAATGTGATTTCTGTCAAATAAAATATTTTAGTGTGGTAAATTTGCAGAAATTGTTTATGCTCAAACAGTAACATTACACACTAACTAAAGTTAAAAAAGTGAAATCATAATCAAGAACCCCTTTAACCCCTACAAAAAAATGTGTGAACAAAAGCTTTTTTGATGTGACACTAGACTATTTTACAGTAAACGCTTCATTATTTGTCTAAAACAGGTCAAATAAATCTTGTCTAAACAGTCTTACGTTTATGACTTTTTATGTAGCATATTTGTAGAGGCCATAAATGTTAATCTGCAGTTAAATACGTCACACAGACACATGCAGGATTCATATTTAAATAGTATTTTGTGGTTTAATATTCACAGACACTAACATAATAAACTTACATCACAATCCTCGGCTGGATCTTTTGTTAGAAATAAACAGCTTTTCTTCTGAGTTAAATTATTTCAGGATCATTTCTCACCTTATCTCAAAACTTTGTAAAGTTAATGTGTTTTTTTGAGTCAATGCTGGTTGGGATACTCACATGTATCACATCAGTATTTGCTTTTTAAAAGAATGGTGTGTGGCCACATTAGTGGATAATGAGGCTGCTCACAAACAACTGACATCCCTCTTTTTACAAACATATTACATAAACAGAGACTATTTGTTTTTGATTTGATTTACATTATTTAAAATGATTTACATTTCAACTTTTTTTTGACATGTCTCAGGTTTGTGTGACGAGTATTTAGTGAGTTACAGTTACATTTTCTAAAGAGTATCAGAATGAACTTCATTGACAGAGAGGCTGCAGATTGCGCATCATGTTTGTTTTCTTTATTTTGCAAATAGCACAATATTTGGTTTTTATTGTGAGTGTATACAAATGCAATATAACACTTGCCTCTATGACCAAAATCGACAGAATATTTTCAGTCTCTTTCACTGATAAGATAAAAAGCTAATTGGTTGCTCTTCTCAGACACTATCAAGTCCCATCCTAGATTTTTTTCCCTTCTTGTTTGGGAAGCTTTTTCATTCAAATATACATCACAATAGGAAAGAAAATATAATCACAACCCATGTTTAATGCCAACTTTAAATTAAAAGGATATATAACGGAACACATCACAAATTACATTTTATGGCATGCAGTCTACCATAAAATTATTTATATGTAAATGTATCTGCTTTGGAATACATTTAAAACCCTATTCGTGCATTCGCCTCTCATTGTGTCATTTAGTCATTTATTGGAAGAAGCCATGTTTTGTTGTTAGAGTCCGAGACTTAATTTAGACTCGTAGATGAAAATATCTGTTCTGTTTTCAGACGTTTGCCGCTTTGACTTTCACATCCCTAATCTCTCTGTCCTTCTCTCGTCCCATTCTTTCGCTCTCCGCCCGGGACAACTCGTTTAATGACATGCTGCTAATCCTATTAGACAGCTCGCTCGTTCTGTTACTCTAGTGGATATTCCTCTGTCACAAATCCTGTTCGCCTGGACAAACCTAAAATGGTTTTTCTAATTGTGGATTGTTAATTGCTAATCAAGAATCTAAGATAAGACAGAGACTCTCGTAGGCCTATTATCTATTATATTACTTTGGATGATTTCATCTTATACACGAGAGGTTTGAAAGACAAAGAGGTCTGTAATTCTGCTCCGCCACAGACGCAGATTTGATTTGTTTGTCTGTTTGTGTTACGGGGTGGAGTGGTACGGGAGGGTCGGAGAGATGGAATGACACTTGACACATCTTATGTCTTGCAAGTCAATGTTCTCTCTCATTCTTTCGCCCCCTCTTTCTCTCTGTCTCTTGACACCTGATGTGTGCATCTCACTCCCCCGGCCTCTGATTTTTGATGCTCCGCATAGCAGTAGAATGAGAAACTGACATATTTTCTCTATTTTTCATTCAATCTGTTTTTCTTACTTCTCATAGTTTTGTGTGAGTGTGTGTGTGTGTGTGTGTGTGTGTGTGTGTGTGTGTGTGTGTGTGTGTGTGTGTGTGTGTAGCTATGTGTGTGTCTCGTTCACTTTGCTTTGTTTACGTTTGCAATGTGTCTGACCTTATGTGTGTAAAAAAGATTCATAAAATCTATAACTTGCTGCAAAAACTGTAAAAAACACACTGTAAAAAATCTAAACGGAAAATGCACTGGTAATTTTCTGCCAATACATTATCCAGTAATTTTTACGGAAATTTCCGTTGACCCTTAAAACACAAACTAATGCAATGTGTAATTCAAAATACAGGTAAACCACATGTAAAAAACTAATACGGAAAATTCCTTCATAATTTCCTTCCTTCAGACAGTTTAGAGTGCAGTGTATTAATGTGTTAATTTACAGATTCTCAAGAATAACAATTTTACAACCCACTCCTCAAGATATCAGGGAATAAATCAGCAGCCCAGCCCCCTTCATTACTTATTCATGATCAGCTCTCAAGAGTAATTTGTATAGTTTCACAATCAACATTTATTTATTTATTTGTTTGTTTGTTTGTTTGTTTACTTACATACTTACTTACTTACTTACTTACTTACTTGCTTACTTATAATAACCACGTTTTCCAATTAAAATGGAATATAGAGTGGAATTAAATAATTATTTCATCAAAAAAATCCAACAACAATCAACTATCATAATCATACTACAACCTCATGGCATTTTTTCCACATCTGTGGAATACCAAAATGTCCTAGTTTCTGTCTTTCAAACATTAAAAGGTGACAAAAAAGAGACAATATATCGGTAAAGCTTCATAAACATATCATGGCCAAGTTTTCTGAAGCCATATAACAATTTTAAATGAGCAATAGACTGATATTTATTATAGACTGAAATTTGTTATTTTTCACTAAAAACATTGAAAGTTTTGACTGATAATAATATAGGTTTCCTAATCCTAACCCTATAACACACACGACATATTGAATAGATGGAAACCTTTAAGAATATTTATTCAAGATGCTGTGTGTGTAAGAGTCGGATGCAAGTCCAAGATCAATCCAAACTGTGACAAATGTGTGTGCATGTCATAAGATTTACTGGAGAGAGCCATGTTTTGTCATCAGAATCCGGGTCTTAAATTAGACACTTGGATCAAAATGCCAATCTGTTCTGTTTCCAGACATTTACTGCTGCCTTGATTTTCACATCCCTAATCTAATGTTATCTAATCTAGTCTCCATAATTATGTGTTTGTGTGTGTGTATTTGCGTTTGTGTAGTTGAGTGTGACTTAATGTCTCTATTAGTCATCTGTAGTGTGGTGTTCTGGTTCAATAGGGCTACAGACAAGACAAAGTACCGCAGATAAATGTTCCTGTGACAATATGCACCCTCTATCACATTCTCTTTCTTGCTTTCTCTTTCTCTTAGAGATCTTCAGCGTTATTTTTACAGCCCTTTACGAAACTTATAAGTTTGAAAGAGCATTTTTAGGTTTCCTTTTTGTGTGGGTAGACACAATTGTTCACATCTCTCAGCTTGAGACTGTCAGAGTCCTGTGTGGCTTGTTAAAGATTTTTTTTTGTTTTTGTTAGGAGATTGCCGTGCTCTAAATATGCGTTCATATCTGATGTTACTCTGTGCCTCTCAAGGTTCATTAGAGGGCAGGCAAGTCTCACGAGTGTTCAGTGGTAACTTGTATATGGTTTTTTGGGGTGATTTAGTGGCATGCAAGTGTGTCTGTCGCAGTGCTTCCTTTGGCCTGTGAATACTAAGCTGCATAGTGAGTGCCTAAAGTATTCCCATAGGGTACTCAAGAGAGGCAGAAGAAACCACTTCTGCTGTTACACACATGCCTAGTTTGACACAGCAACTCACACACACACACAGACAGACAGACAAAAAGAGAATATAAAGTGAGTGCAATACAAATTCAACTGAACTGTATTATTCTTAAAATATAAAGAAATGTGAAATGTTTTGTATTTATATTTTAATTTTATAATTATTATGAATTATAAATATATAAAATAATATAATATTTTCCTTTCATATTACCACATATAACTTAACTCATATCATATCATATCATATCATATGTTTTTATTACCACATATAAGTTGTAAAATAGCCCATACCCCTGCGTTTGAATTGTATAATAATAATAATAATAATAATAATGCGTTCGATTTATATAGCGCTTTTCAAGGCACTCAAAGCGCTTTACATTGAAGGGGGGAATCTCCTCAACCACCACCAATGTGCAGCATCCACCTGGATGATGCGACGGCAGCCATATTGCGCCAGAACGCTCACCACACACCAGCTGATTGGTGGAGAGGAGGCAGAGTGATGAAGCCAATCAGGAGAGAGGGATTATTAGGAGGCCATGATGGACAGGGGCCAATGGGCAAATTTGGCCAGGATGCTGGGGCTACACCCCTACTCTTTTTCCGAAGGACATCCTGGGATTTTTAATGACCACAGAGAGTCGGGACCTCGGTTTAACGTCTCATCCGAAAAACGGTGCTCTTTGTCAGTATAGTGTCCCAATCCCTAAACTAGGGCGTTAGGACCCACACCGACCACAGGGTGAGCACCCCCTGCTGGACTCACTAACACCTCTACCAGCAGCAACCTGGTTTTCCCAGTTGGTCTCCCATCCAGGTACTGACCAGGCCCAGCCCTGCTTAGCTTCAGTGGGAAACCAGTTTTGGGCTACAGGGTGATATGGCTGCTGCTGCTGTATGCGCACAGAGAGCCGTTTCACAGACAGCGCACCAGTACAGATTTGAGTTCTCTTATCATGCTTCAATGTTTTAAAAGCACTAGAAATAATGATTGGCTGATCACAGGACAGGCCTACATGCGGACTATCCTCGATCAACAGCTCTCCCTCGTTTCACAGAGCTGGCGAGCTAAACCCACATAGCATGATCATACTGCTGGCCAAATTTAACATTTGAAAAAGAATATAGACATACATTTTATTATGAAACTTCAGAAAGGAGGAAGCATATATAGGCCTACCTTAAAAAACACAAACACAGATAAATGCAACTTTCTCATGTCCCATGAGTATATTGATTTTTCTCTTGCCTTATTTAAGCCCTGGAGACAAAATCTGTTTAGATTTTAAGTAACGATCGACTGGATCACAAGCAACACACACACACACACACACACACGCACGCACGCACGCACGCACGCACGCACGCACGCACGCACGCACGCACGCACACACACACACACACACACACACACACACACACACACACACACACACACACACACACACACACACACTCTAAAGCACATCTATCCATATAGCAAGACCTAATATTGAAGGGGATTCATTTATCTCTATTTGTTGTTTGTTGATCAATACTGTCCCTGTCTGTGCACAAGAATACAGGATTGTTATTAGTCATAATGTGTTGCCTTATTGATGGGGTCAAATGACAAAACATATCGTAAAGATTTTTGCTTCAGATTAGCATTAACTCATTGATGTGTAATTTTTTTGTTTCGTTTTTTAACCAATGTCTGTACATTAGATTGTTATGGTTGATACAATCTGTCAGGACTAAATGAATAGGTGAATTGTGTGGAAATACAACTATTCTTCTTTTGTTTCAGTCAGAGGGAGAGAAGATTTTAATTATGCGTTACAGCTGTAATTATAATTTTCAGGTATATAATTAAACAATTGCATTTATATTTGCTTTATTCAAGTTTGTGTTTGAACTCATATGAACTGCAGTTTTTTTGTGTGTGTGTGTGAATTTGACCCTAAAAGGTTAGGCAAACTCTTTTAAGCAAAATTAGAAGTTCGTTTGTCTTCTTAACATCCATATTTTCATCTCTCTGTTCTCTCTCCCCCCTTCGGTTCCCTTTTTCTCTTCTTTTTGCTTGTTGTTTTAAGTAGGTATTAGATAGGACAACTCTTGCCTCTGGCAATATTGTGCTGAGCTCTCTAAATTTAAATTCACCAGCGTGTGTCACAACCCGACTGATCCGTCCATAGCCACCTACCCACAGCCGCATACACGCAAATACACAAACACGCACACACACACACACACACACACACACACACACACACACACACACACACACACACACACACACACACACACACACACACACACACACACACACACACACACACACACACACACACACACACACACACACACACACACACACACACACACACACACACACACACACACACACACACACAAGCCTTTTAAGTTGACTGATGTGACGAGTGAAAGCAAGGTACTGACCCTTGTTTGTCATAACACACACACACACACACACCCTCCCACACACAATGTGTTCATAGATGATGCACTGGTTTTAACATGAGCATGCATGGACATAAACACATACGCACACACACACACTCAACTTCCCCCAGGCTGTGTCTGTTTTTAAGCTCTGTCTATCAGTGCATACAGTGTAGAGGAGACAAAACCCCTGACTCTGCAGTAAGAAAGAGGAGAAAAGAACAATCACTCAAAAGAGAGAGAAAAAAGATTGTCCTTCAAAGATTGCCCAACACTACTACAACTGCCACTGGAGGGCAGCATGCATGTCGCCACAACAACTACCATCATGACTGATGCATTACTGCACCTGTTCTGTACTTATAGTCATACATCCATGTTAGTGGTCGTCCTTGTGCCTTTAGTGCTTGAGGGATGATGTTCCATTCCAATAAAATGGAATACAATAAAATGCATGAAAGAAGTATACAAATAGTTCATATAAAACTGTTGCATGTAAATGAATGGCAAAAATAGTTACTGTTTCTGGACAGGTTTCCCAAATTCCATATATATATATATATATATATATATAGGTATCTGAAAGAACCTGAACTGAATCTGTGTACTGCTGCGAATGAGCAATACAGTTGAGAGCTTTGTGCGGGGGCGGTGCCCGTGTCACCCTGGAGAACATTGGCGCCCTAGGCGGGTTTGCCTACATCGACTATGCCAGGATCCGCCACTGATCCTCATACACTCATACACCGATGCGTTTGAATTCAATGCAGAGCTTGATGTTTCTGTCATGTGTGCTAATTAAAAATAGTAATAAAGTGCATCAAAGTCCCTTTCAAGGAAAGTCAGTTCACTCTGCGGCCATATTTGCAATGCCTCCGGGCAACTATTTCGAGCATACAAAGATTAACTCCTATCTACTTTAATAGAGAAATTCTGAAATCTTAAAAACTGCTTGACAAATTCCTATTTAAATAATATATTTCAGCAGTCAAATCTGAACATGAACTGACTCATAAATGTTTTTTCTTACTCTTAGCATTAAAAAAAGAGTATCAAGGTGGTCCAGCTCATGCAGTCCCAAGCGGAACTGGAAACCATCTAATGTCAGCTTACCAACTGGTAATTGTCTGTTTTATTTAGACAATGAGACTTGTCCTGCCATATTGCAAAAACATTTAGTGTACCACGTTCAACAGGAAAACAAATGAAAAACAGCCAGGGCAGACACAAAAACACTTGTGTTGTGAATGGCCACTTATCTATGAGCAAAACGGGTTTTGGTTAGCCAGGAATGTTTTCTTTTGGAATTAGAATGTTAGCAGAACGTTCCCTAACATTCTCGGAACATTCCCCTAGCCTCTTTACTCTGATATAATTTACCCTGCTGTACAGATGAAGACGGAGGGATGGATGTCAATAATCAGTTCAGTACAGACAATGTCTTGTTTTGATCTATTGTTTAATTAAAGGTGCACTATGTAGGATTTTTGCAGTAAAATATCCAAAAACCACCAGGACAGTGTTATATATTTTGTTCAGTTGAGTTCTTACAATATCCAAAATGTTTCCAACTATTTGTAAACTGTGAGAAAACTGCTATTTTAACCAAGAAACCGGGATGTCTGTGGGAGTCGCCTGTCAAGAGCATCATATCTGCGTTACCCTCGGTTTCCACTTTTATTTGGCAGAAACAAACACACAAGGTAACATCATAACATCATTTTAAACACACTTAAATGTATTTAATATGGTGAACAAAGCTGCGTTACCTCATACTCATGACCGGTAAAGCAGAAATAGCACAGGCGCCTGTGTCCCGTCATAATAAAGTGCTGCTGCTCGCGAGCTGTGTGTTTCAATCGCTCCAGCGGCCTTGCTCAGCTCCTCAACACTCAGTCCTCCTCTGCTTCATTTTACAGTAACATTAATAATCACATCCATGAACATGATTTCTGCCCGAGTCCTATTCCGATTCTTTTCCACCGGCTGTGAGGTGAAGACCACATGTCCAAAGATTCTGAGCTCAAACTTGCTGTCATTAAACTACGCCTTCGTTTTGAATAGGCGCTCTCTAGCGGATGGAAAAGTTACAAAGTGTAGCTTTATTAAAAATAATCAGAGCACATCAACCCTCTGTTTTGTTTTACTGACTGAGAAAATGCCTTACATGATCCAGTGAAAAAGCGATCCGAACAAATGCAAATTGATTCAGACTGTTTGACTAATTCACTGAAAAGAAAGAACAGACTCGTTACATGTAAAAATTGTTGAATATGCAGCTTTTTTTTTTTACAGGATTAATTCATCTGCCCTCAACCTTGAACCCCTGAGCTGATGATTGAGACTCCTTTAATGTGTGCGGATGTTTAAAGGCAAAAAAATCTCTCATTCGTCTCAAAATAACCGATTTTTCTTCTTAATCCAAAAAAGCCATCATGTCTATTTGTCTTTCAGTTTAAAATGGTAAGATGATCTTTTAAAGAAATCATATCTTTCATATTTAACAAAGCGCTGCAAGGGTATTTAAAGAACCAGAGAGATGCTCCAGGGGAGGTTTGGCATGCTACAGACTCCCTCATGCCTAATATGTCATGCTTTCTTTCTCTTCCCCTCTTCTCTTCTTTTTATCCTCCTCCTCAATCCTCCCCCACTCCCCCTCCCCCACTCCATTCTCTCTCTTGCTGTTTCTCCGGTCCAGTGCCTTGACCTTGACACCCACTTTTTACACTCTCCCTTGTTTTTTTCCCTTCTCCTTCTTCCTCTGTTCTCCACATTTCTCTCTAAATCTTCATGTCTTTATCCAGCGTGATGCCCATCCACTTTCTGCCAAGATTAACCATGAAACTGCTTTTATTAAATGCTTTGTATTCTGATCTCTTCTTAATGAGCCTTTGGAGAGCCCGCTCGTGGATTTTCTCTTTATCTATTTCTGCTGCAGGTTATTCTCAGCTGGATGTGGAAACCTGCCGCCCCGTGTTAAATCTGTTCAATCAGCATTTCTCAGCTCCTCCCTGTTCGAGTGCGAAACCGGCTGATGTGAGGTCAGCACACTTTGATCATTCTGCTTTTTTGAAGCTTGCGGCATGACAAAACTAGACCACTCCCACTGATCAATGCAGACAAGCAATAATGTATAATGAGATTGTTCTAGTTTGTTGCGTTGTTATCAGTGGCTATGTTTACATGCACAACTTGTGTTTCAGTCGGACTAAACTCAATTTGAACTGATGAATCTGAATGCAGTGTTTACATGGACTTAATATTTATCCATTTCTGGTCATAATTTGGAGACAATGATCATATGAACCGTTTTGTCATGCTGCTTATATTTATCAAGCAGTAAAACTGCGGCCAAAACCAGTCGTCTGTGGATGAGTTTCCAAAACGAGGACTGATAGGACGTTGTCCTGCTCCACTTCACAGATGCTGAGTGAAAGGTTCATTTTAGAAGAAAGGGACACTCATTTATATGACACCTTATTCAACAGTTCATACTTTATTATGCTATTTCTATGTCATTGCACATGTGCAGTCCTTTCAGGTTTGTTTTTCAATCCGATTGTGTCTTCTCGATCAGATTAGAAAAGGAATAAACCATTTTTTATGGTTTACATGAAGGCTATTTGGTTACATGAAGCCGCCAGTCTGATTACTAATGGATAATTTGGTCTCAACAGCAGCTGCTCAGCGAGCAAAGCTCCTAGTATACAATTTGAAATCTGCAATCTTTTTGAAATCTTTTATAAATACATTAAATAAAATTATATATACAGTATATTAGTGCAGTCAAAATGTACATGTTAATGCATGTAATTGTTATTATTATTATTTTTTTCAGTTTAATGTGTTAAAAATATGTAAGGCAGCATCCGTTTTTCCCCGTCATCCAAAGGATGCCAAAGGCTAGCGTTACATTCCATGAACATTCTCTTATTCATGCAAATGCTTTTAAACCATTGCAGTGCACTACTGACACGCATATGTGGCCCTGTCCCAAATGGCACCCTAAACACTCTCAGTCTTCCTACGAATCCTATGAAATTTTCGTGACGTAACGCCACTTTGAATGTCACAAAGGATTCTGCTGCAGAGCTCGCTTCGGTGTGGTAAAACTCGGCAAATGTGCGCATCAAGGGCGCAAATTGTCCCCAAAGGGGGTTCTGAAACCTAAAATGACAAATGGGACACCTACACACGACAGCCAAGTGCATAAGAAATGTGCCATTTGTGACAGGACTTATGAATCTCCTGTCTGTGTGAAACACAGTTTTCATGCACACAGAAAGCAGCTTCAGACAGTGCTTGAAAGGACAAAAACACACAAAATAATTCCAAAATACCCGTTTTGTCACGTATCCTCTTAAGCACAAATGAAGTCTTAAATGAAACCAGAGATGTTTGAGCAAATGGGATGCGTGTCAGATCCACATCATGTGCAGCAGATCTTAAAGTGACAGCGGCCTAATAAACCTGCTGCTGTCAAAGCAAAAGAGAAAATGACTCACTGCTCTTTAATAAGGCAATGAAAGGCATACAAAGCATTTTAATTAAAAATTTAATTCAATTGTTACATATTTTAAATATTTATTTTTATGAAAGAAGGCATCACCAATACTGCTACTAATTTTTACATGCCTTTCACTGCCTTATTAAAGAGCAGTGAGCAATTTTGGGATATTTTAAATCTACTTTCTTTATGTTGTTTCTACATTTATTTAGAGATAAATTAAATGAATAAAACATTAATTAAAACAAATAATGTTAGGTGTGATTAATCATGATTAGTTACAGAAAAATGTGTGATTAATTATTAATATTATTTTTTTAAATGCATACAAAGTTTTACAGTGCAATGTTGGAGATGCCCACATAACATATGAGTGTTATATAAGCTGGTGGTATTTGAGATATTGATTTTTGTACAGTCATCTGTATGTAGGTCTATCCTTTGTAATGGATTGCCACTGTTGTTTAAGGTCAGTGGGTTCGGTAGGTGTCACGCACGCATGGCCAACTAAGCAGACACATGGATTAGTGATATTATTTGAAGTAAAAAAAAAAAAAAAAAAAAAAAAAATATATATATATATATATATATATATATATACAAAACATTAAATAACTGCATAAATACATAAATATGTCATCGTTTAGAATAGTTAGTAATATTTTGACAGTGAAGGTTTTAGACTCTGGATTGACAGATTTTTTATATATTTTTTTATTTTATTTTTTTAATTTAATGTATTCTGCATTCCACCCCAAAAATAAGACATACACAAGTTGTTTTCATGATATCTAATCCTGGCTATCCTTCTTGCACACTTAATGTAATTCAACGATTTCCTAGTTGAAAAAAAAAAAAAAAACATGTTTCACTATGGCCATTGAACATTAAGTTCTCGAATGCTATACCTGCTGGGAGATGATGAAGGTAGACTTTGGGAAAAGAAGAGATAATAGGATTAAGTTAGAAAGCATTTTTTTTTCCGTTAATGCTTCATACGGGCACATGATGTGAAGTCATTCAGCTACTTTCTGAAATATCATTTAGTATGGCAACCTTAAAGGAATTAATGAAGAAAAAAAAGAAAAAAAAAGAATTATATAAAAACTTAATTGATTAGACCATTTCGAGTGCATTAGCATTGGATGGTGAACATTTATCCGAGTGCTCCCAGTGGACTTGCTCCTGTGGCTTTGTTGGAAAGTGTTAATGTTAGAAAAGCCTCTCTGTTTGTATTCTTTGGGTTTTTCCCTTATCAGTGTGGAGTAGAGATAGTAATTGCCTAGTGAAGCAGCTTTGCCGTTTTTTTGAGAGGCAGAATATTGCTGTTTACAGTGCTGTGCTCTCTTTATCTCTATCTCTCTCTCTCTCTCTCTTTCACACAAGCACACTCTACCGTTACTGCACTGACCATAAACCACACCAATTCCCATGTCCACTCTTGTCAAAGAGTCACTGGAGCTCTCAAATCCTTGTTTTAAATCAATGTGATATAGAAACAGCTCACTAAGCTCATGGCAGGTGAGATAGTTGGGTGTTTCTTCAATTACTGTTGGTGTCCCAGGGGTTAATGCTTATTAAAACAGATTACAATTTTATGTTTTTTTATATGAAGGTCACATTGAAACTGTCTTGAAAACTTTCCATGATGCCTGTATAATTTAGTGTTAAGTTATTTTATTATTATTTGTATACTATAATATATATAAATAGTATGTTTTTACGTTTAGTACGTTTTTTTAGTATTATTATTTTTGCTTTTTTGTTTTTAATATTTCTATTCAGCTTCATTGTTATTTTTATTTAAGTTTTAGTCATTTTAACCATTAAATGCATGACTAGTTTCACTAATCATTATCACATGTTCGGGTCTTAAGCAGCACAGATCTATAAACGGACGGATATCTACCTGATGCGATAACATAAAACTCTCCTCATATTAGAGTAACAATTACAGAAGAACAAAATAAAATAGATTTTGTTAACTTTTGGAGATCTGAGTCCTCATCATTTCTCAGCACATTCAGTATCTGGCTCATATTCACAATCTCAAACATATTCTCAAAAGTATCATACAGTCTTTTCATCATCTATAATAATAATAATAATAATAATAATAATAATAGATATTATTTATAATGCACTTTTCATTCCGAAGAATCTCAAAGTGCAACAAAGGGGGGAAAAAATAACAAAAAAAATGAATAACAAGTAAAAATATAGAATACTACAAACAATCAACCAACACAGAAAACAGAACAGAAACAGAGCTGATGGTGAACAGAAGCAGAGCTGATGGTGAACAGAAACAGAGCTGATGGTGAACAGAAACAGAGCTGATGGTGAACAGAAACAGAGCTGATGGTGAACAGAAACAGAGCTGATGGTGAACAGAAACAGAGCTGATGGTGAACAGAAACAGAGCTGATGGTGAACAGAAACAGAGCTGATGGTGAACAGAAACAGAGCTGATGGTGAACAGAAGCAGAGCTGATGGTGAACAGAAACAGAGCTGATGGTGAACAGAAACAGAGCTGATGGTGAACAGAAACAGAGCTGATGGTGAACAGAAACAGAGCTGATGGTGAACAGAAACAGAGCTGATGGTGAACAGAAACAGAGCTGATGGTGAACAGAAGCAGAGCTGATGGTGAACAGAAACAGAGCTGATGGTGAACAGAAGCAGAGCTGATGGTGAACAGAAACAGAGCTGATGGTGAACAGAAACAGAGCTGATGGTGAACAGAAACAGAGCTGATGGTGAACAGAAACAGAGCTGATGGTGAACAGAAACAGAGCTGATGGTGAACAGAAACAGAGCTGATGGTGAACAGAAACAGAGCTGGTGGTGAACAGAAACAGAGCTGATGGTGAACAGAAACAGAGCTGATGGTGAACAGAAACAGAGCTGATGGTGAACAGAAAACAGCTGATGGTGGAAGTCTCTGTTAGCTCCGCAGCACACTGTGGTCCACTCCATGTTTCAGATTTCTCCCAGCGGCAGTGTCCTGATGACATCGTCGAGGCATGACAGCTGAAGACCAGATGATGGGTCTTCATGACGATTCAAACGATGGGGATCGCCACAGCACCATGCAGGAGGCAGAACATTTTTCCGGCACTTTTGTGGACAGACCGGGGTCGGCGCAGAAGTCCAAGCCACTCCGCGGCTCCACGGCCGCAATGCAGGACGGAACAGTGGCGCAGCCGAGAAGCGGAACATCCCAACATCATGCCAGACGCCGATGCCGATGGCCCGGATGACGCTAGTGAGTGACCAGTGAGCAGTCGCGGCGAGAAACATCAAATGTCCTCCAAACCAGAACGAACCGCAGCAATTCAAACATAAACATTAGAGAAGCGGTGGAAAACGGCGAAATGACAAACAACGTCCTCTCAGTGGCTGCCAGCAATCAGCAACAGTCCCAATTGTAGCTCTGACTGTTAGACTAGTCACAAACATAAGGAAATAAAATAAAATCTAAATCTAATAGTACATTAACATGATTTGTGGGTGGAGAAGCGGCGAACAGACAACGCCAGCGTCCTCTCCCCCACGTATCTATAACATTATTATTTTGATTGCTGAAAGATCCTTCAAGTGTGACGCTTTTATTTGATTGTGTTCATTTCTTGGTCTGCAGTAAATCACTGAGTTTTGCTGATGATACTTCCTATTCTTTTGTTTTCAGCCTGCAGTAACTATGAGTGAAATGGCACTTCATCATTGTGTATCAGACAATACCACATTGTAGAATAAAGGTGAACTGCACTTTTTCTGTGATCAAAGATTAAATTATTGCTCTGCAGAATAAATATACTTACAATGTTACACACCTCAGGTCGTTAGTGACCCTATACAATTTGTATAAAAAAAAAAAAAATGAATGTAAAAACCAATTTCAGTCAAACCACACCTGAGTTTGTTTGGAAGCAGACCGAGACCCATCTTTTCAGTCCACTTGTTTGGTGCACACCAGGGTTCAGTTAAATAAATCCCATTAACAGATTCAAGTCAGTTTACACACTTTTAGTCTCTCTCTCTCTCTCTCTCTCTCTCTCTCTCTCTCTCTCTCTCTCTCTCTCTCTCTCTCTCTCTCTCTCTCTCTCTCTCTCTCTCTCTCTCTCTCTCTCTGTATATATATATATATATATATATATATATATATATATATATATATATATATATATATATATATATATATATATATATATATATATATATGCAATAAAATAATATCATAATATTGCAATAAACATAGTCACTTTGATATTAGTTATGAAAATTTGCACTCTATTTGTGTTGTGCAGAATTTCCACCACAACCAACACCACAACTTTTCCCTCCAAAAATTAGTAGGTTACCAGGGAGACATTAGCAAAGAACATTCTTCGGGTGAAATATGATCCTTAAAAAAAAAAAAAATCAAAGTAAACCAGACATGAACAGAATACTTTTTTGCACATCATTTCAAATCCAGTCAATTTTTTGTAATAAATTGTAATTATGTCAAATTTAAAATACGTAAAATGCTAACTATGAAATGAGTCTTAGCAAACATTTGTTTTAAAATGTTTGAAATGTAAAGTCCACTATGAAATAAATGCTGATATATGTTATGGGAAATATATTCATTAGTTCAGGATACTTAAAAAATATATATTTAAAAAGTAGACAAATTAAATAAATCAGAGAGGTTCGTTTTTGAGATTCATTTTATGCCGGATTATTTTCTCCAAAAGATACCATATTTGAAGAAAACCCAGTTGTGCGTTGTTACATCAATGGAAAGTGAGTATCTGTGGTTATGAAGGAGTTCAAAACACAAGTATTAGAAGAACAGAGAGTGAATTCGTCTGAGCCAAAAACAGACAGCAAATATGACAATGATGGATGAGACATCCACAGATTTAAAATGAGAGCGGGCGAGAGGCCGGACAGATAAACATAAAAAAGGGGGAAAAAACGCAGCCAAGTTAAAGTAGAGATATAAATCTCAGGATCTAAGTCGGAGCTAGGCCGTGCATTTTTTTTTTTTGTCCCCTACGGCAAGACACTATAGACGAAGTACTGTAATTTAGTCTCTTAGCTGATCTTGTCAGGCTGCATTATGACAGATGACAGATCATAACTAGTGTTCAGAGATTGTTATGAATGATTAATACCCCAGTGGCAAAAAAAAGCAGGGTGATGGGATTGGGGTCACGCCTGAAGTGTCAGAGAGCGACAACCAGAAAAGGAGAGAGAGAAGCAGACAGAGAGAGTTGGCTGCATATTCATGCGATATTATTGGGTTGATTATGTGTATGTGTGTATTGGGGGCTGAGGCAGATGGTGGGAGTGTGTGTGTGTGTGTGTGTGTGTGTGTGTGTGTGTGTGTGTGTGTGTGTGTGTGTGTGTGTGTGTGTGTGTGTGTGTGTGTGTGTGTGTGTGTGTGTGTGTGTGTGTGTGTGTGTGTGTGTGTGTGTGTGTGTGTGTGTGTGTCTGAGAAAAAAGACAGAGAGGGTAGCTGCTCTTTATGATTTCCATGGGTTGAATGTTTAATGTCCTTGACTCGAGGTACACGTAAACATGGTCTTCATATAATGAGCCTTTGAAGAGTCTTCAGCGAATAAGATGTCTAGATCTGAAAGTACATTTGCTGTGCATGCGTGTTTGTGTGCGTTTGTTTGTTAGTTTGTTTGTTTGTTTGTTTGTTTATGAGTGTGGTTTCTGTCCTCTAAGTGCATGTGTTTATGGGCACTGCTAAGCTAGTGAATTACTCTTTGTATGTTCATTTTGTTAAGCTGTTTTTCTTGTCCTTTACATTTCCAAATTCTACTCCACTCTTTTACAAATCTTCTTGAACAGTGGTTATCAACTGGTAGGTTGTGACCCCTAAAGGGGACACGGGTCTGTTGTGACAGGGTCACGGACAGCAGGGAGAAAAAAACTACTAAAATCTAATAAAATGAATTTAATTTAAAATACAGTAAGACTTACAAGTTTGCAGTTCGCCAAAATGTTCCATAGAATTTTTGGGTTAACCAACCCATTTAAAGCAATAAATGAAAACCTGAAAATGACAATAAAAAAACTGCAGCATTACCAACATTTTTCAATCTTGGAATCACAAACTTTGATACAGAGCCCTGCACATGAGACATGCAGGAACAAACTATTAGGCTAATTACTAATTTGTTCCCTCAAATGATATATTGTGTTCAAAATGTATAGCTAAATCGTGCACACAGTTCATAAAAAAAGTGATAACTTGTCCACACAATTTAGCAAATCGAGGAAACTAAATAGTAAACCATACACAATTTTTTTTTTAAAAGAGGAAGTGAATTAGTAAATTCTGCGCACAATTTACTTTTTTTCTTTCTTTCTTGAATGTCATGTGCAGGGCTCTATACTTGAGTGAAGATCCAAACACAGCTTTGATTGAAGCAATAGAATCGGAATCCATATAACAGCCGAGGGTCAAAACCTCAGGGCAAACAACCCAGGTAATAACGGAGTCCGAGACACATGCAAACAGGAAAATCCATGGAGACACAGAGAAGATCAAAACCATGAGCGGTGAAAACCATAAATAATGCTCAGAAACCATAAGTGTGACAAAACTTCACAATGAATGACTAAGTTATCAGGGTTTATATAGGCAGGGTTAACAACAGTAATAAGACATTGGTGGATGTATTCAGGCATAATGAGTCCGGCCAATGGGCTGTGGGAAATGTAGTCCATGGTGAGCTAACCAAGACAGAAGGAGTGTCCTTTGGTGGAAATCAAGGGCTCTGCAGCTGGTGGAAGTAACACTTGATTTATGTTCATTCATGTAATACATGTTAATTGTCACGGTGATACCGGGAGAGGTGAGGATCTAATAACAAGCAGTTTATTAACAAAAATACAAAACTAATCCAAAGGGAAAAACAGATGATGGTAAACTAAATGAGAAACCATAAATTCAAACATAACGAACATACTATAAATACAGGGGTATAAATACACTGGGTAACATGAGGCTAACAAGGCACTGGTGAAACCCATTAAATGTTATGGTGACTAGCAAGTGAAACAAAGGCCACACAACCCAACCCCCCCCCCCCCCCCCCTCGCCTTTTTTCAAGAAATATCTGCGCACACATGAGATCACTGAAACCGGCTCAAAACGATGCAGTATACATGCCAGACCAGTGTGTGGCGCTGTAATTCTGCCACAGAAATACACTAAAACGGAGAAGAAGAGTTGTGGCTATAAGGGCAGTGGTGTGTGGTGAGGCAAAATCTCACGATAAAATAATAAATACATTTACTACTTAACAGATGTGTTTATTAAAGCTTACTCCCAACCCTAAACCAACCCCTTACAATAATGCAAATACGGTAATTAAATGACACAATATTGATGTGCGCATGCCCAGTACCCATAGTTGTATCCCTTAGCATTTCACTGTGCCGGACGTAGTGTGATGACATCACTGTTTCACAAAATATATGGATTGGCTATACACACGAAAACGCAAGAATGCCGTTATCCACTCTGGGACCCGGTTTCAGAAAATATCTTATTCATGCTTCCAAAATGGCGGATACGTGTGGACTAAGGCTACATTCACACTGTCAGACTAAATCCGATTATTAGTGTATCCGATTGGAATCTGACCTAAAATTATTGGCGCCCACATTGTGTAGATCAGAACTGATTTGTGTGTCCATGCCACTTTTTCTGGGATATCTGCATCGGTTTGGCAATGGCGTTGGTTTAGGCATATGTCAAAAACAACAACAATAACTGCAGCATGGAAGGGTTTGCAATACAGATGATGTCTTATTTACAACATGACATTGTGTAGCCGCCGGTTTCAAAACATGTCTCCGTTATAGCCTATTGTTATTCAATTGTTATTCATACATGGCAGGAGAAAGTCACATAAACCATGCAAAATTTCAGACCGAAATGCTTTTTGAATAGAATTAAAATCTGATCGGATTCAAATCAAATATGGAAAAAAAAAATTATGTGGGCTGACAGTATGGACGTAGCCTAAGGTTTTTAGCTCGATTTTGGCCTGATTTGCAACCCCCAAATATCTGGTAATGTGGTCCGATTTGAGTCGTCTCGCAACTGATTCTTTTGTCCAAAAAATCCTCAATTGTGCCCACGATAACCAATGAGAGCAAGTAAGCTTCACCAACCAGAACCAGATTCTGCATGCTTCTATAGCTGAAACTCGGCTGCCACAAGCATGCCACGAAAGAGTATTGAGAAAGAAGATCACCTATATTATTTTCTCCTATATATTAAAGTGTTAATACCCCTCCCCCCCCCCCAATATAAGAGAAAATTCTTCTTATATATTTTACTGTTGGTTAGGGTGATCATATTTTGATTACTGGAAACCAGGATACTTGGCCCGTCACTGAGGTACTCAAATGATTCTCAAAGTTTACTTAAATATTCATTATTCATTTCAGTACATTTAAAGTATACCCCTCTGTATGGATAGAACATTGTTATATCTATAACCAAATTCCTATGTCCTAGGAAAACAAGACATTTGGTCACCCTACTGTTGGTGTCAAACATTGTGCAACTCATTATTTTGGGCCAAATTCATATGTCACTATAGCCAAATTAGCCATATGCCAACATTGACAGGTTGTGACATGTTCTCACTGAAAACCAGGGACAAACCAGTTATATTTTAGTATTATATATTTTTATAGTGTTTAGCTTTTCATTCTATATTCGTTTTAGTTTTAATAATTATATGTGCTTTATTTGTCATTTGTATTAGTTTTTACATACTGTAGCTTCAATTAGTCTTTAATTACTTGAAGTTTTTTCATCTATTTTATTTTAGATTTATTTTAATAATACCAAAAGCTATGTTTAATAGTTTGAGTTGTAGTTAACAATAACAACAACAGAATAAACTGCATTAAGGTTTTACAAAATGCATGTTTATCCAATTCAAGAGACCATAATTCAAGAGATTATAAGGAACACCTGTTCAATTTCTCATTATTGCAATTATCTAATTAGCCAATCACATGGCAGTTGATTCAATGCATTTAGGGGTGTGGTCCTGGTCAAGACAATCTCCTGAACTCTAAACTGAATGTTAAAATGGGAAACAAAGGTGATTTAAGCAATTTTGAGCATGGCATGTTTTTTGGTGCCAGACGGGCCGGTCTGAGTATTTCACAATCTGCTCAGTTACTGGGATTTACACGCACAACCATTTCTAGGGTTTATAAAGAATGGTGTGAAAAGGGAAAAACATCCAGTATGCAGCAGTCCTATGGGTGAAAATGCCTTGTTGATGCTAGAGGTCAGAGGAGAATGGGCCGACTGATTCAAGCTGATAGAAGAGCAACTTTGACTGAAATAACCACTCGTTACAACCGAGGCAAAGCATTTGGGAATCCACAACACGCACAACCTTGAGGCGGATTGACTACAATAGCAGAAGACCCCACCGGGTACCAATCATCTCTACTACAACTAGGAAAAAGAGGCTACAATTTGCATAAGCTCACCAAAACTGATCATTTGAAGACTGGAAACATGTTGCCTGGTCTGATGAGTCCAGATTTCTGTTGAGACATTCAGATAGTAGAGTCAGAATTTTGCGTAAACAGAATGAGGACATGGAGCCATCATGCCTTGTTACCGCTGTGCAGGCTGGGGGTGGTGGTGTAATGGTGTGGGGGATGTTTTCTTGGCACACTTGTGTGTGTGTGCCACACACTTTAGTGTTCTTGGCACACTTTAGGCCCCTTAGTGCCAATTGGGCATCATTTATCTGCCATGGCCTACCTGAGCATTGTTTCTGACCATGTCCATCCATTTCCATCCTCTAATGGCTACTTCAAGCAGGATAATGCACCATGTCACAAAGCTCGAATCATTTCAAATTGGTTTCTTGAACATGATAATGAGTTCACTGTACTAAAATGGCCCCCACAGTCACCAGATCTCAACCCAATAGAGCATCTTTGGGATGTGGTGGAAGGGGAGTTTCGTGCCCTGGATGTGCATCCCACAAATGTCCATCAACTGCAAGATGCTATCCTATCAATATGGGCCAACATTTCTAAAGAAGGCTTTCAGCACCTTGTTGAATCAATGCCATGTAGAATTAAGGCAGTTCTGAAGGCGAAAGGGGGTCAAACACAGTATTAGTTTGGTGTTCCTAATAATCATTTAGGTGAGTGTACATTTCAGTATGATATATTACTTTGGTTCGCCACTTGAAGGTCTGGGTTTTGAAAGACACCCCACTGAGAACCACTGTTCAAAATGTAAGAATGTAAATATATACAGTACATCATGTTTGTATATTTCTAAGTAGATGAAAATCAAGACAGAATTAACGTAATATGACAAAATATAAACCACTAGCATGTTAGTCGCTGATTGTATTTAGCATGGTTTGGGGAAACAAACATCCGTTGCTGGGAACATATGCACGAGAGCTTGTTAAACATCCACCCCAAGGCGGTGTCAGGCCTTTCACTGAAGCTTACTGAACCCCTTCCGGCTCCTGCGACTCGTCCCCTGGGATGCTGGGAGAGGAAGGCAGCTCTGCAGAGCATTCCGGCAGGGTGGAGAGGATAGACCACTGGCATAAAAACAAAAAGTGATAAAAGCTGGGATTCTGCGAGACCTCATTGTGAAGTGCCGTAAAAATAATAGCATTCTGTTCTTAAACTCCAATGAAGATTTTTATTATATATAGGTGCCGCTGTGTAGAAAGACTCAGTAAGACTTGGGGTTTCTGTGTCCTTCCTGCTCAGTTGGCATCACATTAAATTTCTCTCTAAATTGCGTAGACCTTGAGCTGAGTGATAACTTATGACAGTGGCTGATGAAATAAAAGTGCTGTACATATTCACTCCACATTAATTTCTGCGGTGACCTTGACTGATTACATACAAACCGGGGCACACAATAGTTCTTTGAGAAGAGTGTGCGTGCGTGCGTGCGTGCGTGTGTGTGTGTGTGTGTGTGTGTGTGTGTGTGTGTGTGTGTGTGTGTGTGTGTGTGTCTGTGCTCCATGATAATTGGCCCCAATGGATTTGCCGGTTCCAGCAGCCAGAGGGCGTTAGCCAGGTGGGGCTAAAAATCAGCTTGAAACTACTGATTCAACTACTGTCAAAACAGTGGAACAAACATTCAGCTGTGTCAGTGGACTTATGCATGATGGGATAGACATGAGCATTTTAAAACATCTTCAACTGTGCCATAGCAGATGTATGCATGGTGGGATAGACATTTTAAGACCTCTCCGTGTCAGTTCGGGGATTGTCATGAGTCTTGTCTTCATGACACACTCAACCTCATGTCATCATGAGGAAAAGCATAGTAAGTCAGCCCATATATATAATGATGTTTAAATCGCCACTTAAGCTACAGTATAGTGTCATATTGCTGATGACTGCACTTAAACGCTGGAGGTTGCCAAGTTGCTGTAGACCCAAAATCAGCATGATGTCTATACACTGTTAAAAAAAAATGATGGTAACAAAATTACACATAATATTTTTGAGTGGTTCTTAAGGGTTGATTTCTTTAATGCAATCTACCTGAATACATCATGTGAAATCTCTAAGGTGTCTATAAAACAATTAATCTAATATTTTTTTGTGAAATGTGCTTTTTTATTTTAAGTTTATTTTAAAAAGGGGTATGTATTAGAGTGAATGGAAATTACTTGAGTATATTTGACTGGGTTTAGTTATAAAATTAATTACCTATGCTGCTAGCACAGCACATAGAAACAAACGTGTTACTGCTCTGGCATTAGCAAAGTTAATGTTCATTGAACAAAGCAACATATGCTTCATAATATTACTATAGTCACATCACAACCTTACAAAAAGCTCTGCTTTTCTCCACAATGGTCAAAACTTCAACATAACAGAAACTCTTTCAAATGTCTTTCAAACATAACCGAACATTAAACATTAACAGATGTTTCCCTTCACTCAAAAATACATAAAACAACACTTAATTACAATATTAACTCTCCGTTACCAGCCACATGCAAAGCATGCTGGGAACTAACAACGGTGTCTCTGAATAAGACTGCATAATTGAGCTAAATCTCTTTTTTTCTTCTTCTTTTTTTAAAGCCTTTTTCCCCCTTTAATTTTATCATCTTTATTGGTTCCTCAATTCAACACTCAAACTTGCTTTATTTTTTTATTTTTTTTTTGAGGTTGAAAATGTATCCCTTGTTTTTATAAGTGAAATGTTCTCAATATTTTCTATACATCACTGAACCACAATTTTTGCAAGAAAATATACACACTATTTTTAATTGTCACCTTAAATTATTTTGTGAAAATTACAAGACATGTTTTGCAGTGTAGGAATGGTCCCGTCTTTTGATTAAAAGAGGTTTAATTAGGTTTAATCTTATCTTAATTTTTTTTTTTTTTTTAAGAGTTCGATACAGGTATAAAACATGCGTGCATATTTATTTTGAATTTTTGAGATAATGATATACCATACCCTCTGCACTCAATTGGATAAACATGCACCAATCAGAGCAACAGAGTAAGTAAGGTATGTTGAGCGACGCATAGCTTTCAACCGAACGCACGCTGGAAGAAGAATAAGATAAGTGCAAACGATTGCCGGTGTTATAAAAAGAATTTAAGGATACACGGGGTACTTACCAACACGATCATAATTTTATAGAGAAATAGTACCGGTGAATGCATTTATGAACAAGTTCTCCATTTAGCAGTAGAACGAATTCAACCCAAGCGCTCTTTGGTGAAGTGGATGATTACGTTAATGATCATCTGTCCATCATCGTATAAAGCCCGCCTTTGACTGGTCCGAACAGCTCTGGTTCAAGCATAGTTGCTCCACAACTGAACAAGTTCAGATCGAACTTCCCGACCTCAAATGTTGTGGGCGGGGCTAAATTCAGCTGGCACCCAGACTATGCAACCATCGTTGTCAGATTTAAAAAGATTTAAACATAATATTTATTTGTCTTTCCTCATTCATATACTGTAGATTGGCGCTGTACTTGTCTACACTTATTGGATACAAAATAAATGTATCCCACGTTGTGCTACTGCAAATTTGCATAAAGTTCATAAATGCCACTAGTCTTTTTGTTGTTTGCTTTCAGTGTGAATGTGCTTTAAGGTCTTAATGTGTATTTGTGGTCTCGTTTTTCACCACATTGTCATAGAGCACTTGAGATTGTTTTGTATTACAGTAATATAATCTTCAGCTATTGTTACACATACAACCCTTTTTACAAAACATTTTTTTTTCTGTTTATGTTATGTTTAAAAAAAAAAAAAGCCAATGGAAGCAGACCGCAAATGAATCGCAATGTTTTCCAGCAGTAACAGTCAACATTACGACTCTGTAATGACCGTAAAAGCCTGGATTTGCCCATAACCTTATAAATAAGTGAAGAGGTATGCATATAGCCAGAGCACAAGGGCATTGAGTTGCATTCCATTTCCTGCTGCCGTTGTTGACCCTCCCTTGACTTTCAATGTCATAACTGTAAGTGAAATCATCATAGAGATCTCTGCTGCCTATAGCAGATTAAGAAAACGATGGAGCTTTAGCTTTTTGAAAGGTGTCCGTTTCTGCAAGCATGTGCATCTTTCTTCTCTCTCGCTTTCTCTCCCCACTTCTCTTTCTTTCAATTCTTTGTCTTTCTCTCAAAGAGATTTAAGAGTAACAAAGATAACACGCTGTTCCCAGAGCACTGAAAGAGGACGAAATATAGAAGAATGTAAAAATAGAAGACGTTAGCTGTCATGATTGATTTTAAAGTGAGATTTGAGATTTCCCTGAGATAATTAAAAAGGAGCTCTCCTGACAGTACAGTACAGTACAGTACCGTGCTATAGAGAACAGACCGTAGAACTGTAAGACGCTCACGAGCAAATGCATGTCTTTGTGCAACTTTGAGCGAATTTTAAGTGTGAGATAGTATTTACTGACTTATTAAGCCTTAATGTCTTTTAACATACAGCAACGGGAGTCTCCCAGGAGACCAATTATCTGACTTTGTGTACAAAAATGAACTACGGCACTAGAAATCTTCGTGCTTTTTTGCACCGCTATGCAGTGTGTGTTTGTTTGAATCAAATTATGTTATCTTCGCAGCCACCGAATTAGACAGGAGGCAGAGCAATGCCGCACATCCTCTGCAGTTCTCACGTGAATGCAGTCTGAGAGCTGTTGGCATCGCTTCGTAATCAATTTTGGAAAGAAGCCCAGTGCTGGCGAGTTCCACGTAGTGTTGAGATATTTATAGTTGTTTGTTTTTTTACTTTCATTATCTTTGTAAATTTTTTAGAGGTGATAGAGATTGCGAAATTTATAAAGGTCCTGTCTGTTATAGGTATTGTTTTGGTATACCGATTTATTTGGCTGTAGCAAAACATGTGTGCATTGAAAACCACTAGACTCAGCATATAAAGGACATACTGAGCTGAGGTTGAAGATTAGCTCACCTTTAACACTGCGGTTAAATCATCAATAAACCGAGAGCCCCTCTGTCCCCTGAGATCTGCAGTCATGAAGAATTTCTCTCTAAATCGCATGTGGGCAATGCAGCTGAGCAGCGTGTGTTGTTATGTTGACGATGTTGTTTGCGCTCTTTGGAGACTCAGGGAGCATTAAAGAGTTTATTTCCATTTTTCTCTTTTCTGGTTGAGGGGTAAAGGGTTGTAATTCTCTTATTTTTAATCTTTCTTTATCTGGTGTGTACTTAATTGTACTAAAAGTATTATTTTGATGAGTTTGTACTTTACTAAAGTGCTTTTGAAACTGAATACTTGAATTCTTAAGCCTAACTTTCAAAGGCAAAAATACTTTTTTCAAATGCATTTACATTTCTAAAGGTCATAGTGGCTTAGATTTTTCCTCTTTATATATATATATAAATATATATATGGATGGATGGGTGGGTGGGTGGGTGGATGGATGGATGGATGGATGGATGGATGGATGGATGGATGGATGGATAGATAGATAGATAGATAGATAAATAGATAGATAGATAGATAGATAGATAGATAGATAGATAGATAGATAGATAGATAGATAGATAGATAGATAGATAGATAGATAGATAGATAGATAGATGGATGGATGGATGGATGGATGGATGGATGGATGGATGGATGGATGGATGGATGGATGGATGGATGGATGGATGGATGGATGGATAGATAGATAGATAGATAGATAGATAGATAGATAGATAGATAGATAGATAGATAGATAGATAGATAGATAGATAGATAGATAGATAGATAGATAGATAGATAGATAGATAGATAGATAGATTAGATTTTACACAGAAATGTTTTCACGAGTTTTTAAATTAAAGTTAAAAAACATTTATAATTGAATTGGATGTTTTTATATAAAAATAAATAAAAACATCCAATGAAATTATAAATGTCTGTTTTTTTATTTTATTTTTATATTTTTTTATACTTTACTTTAATTTAAAAACTCCTGAAAACATTTCTGTGTAAAATCTAATTGCCACTTCTATGATCATTCGTCCTTGTGAGGAGACCTCTCTTTAGTCTTCACAATGCAGAGGTACACCCAAAGCAAACGCTTTAATTAATGCATTAATTAATGATGTTTTATTATAACCATCACCGATGATGATGTGAACTTAATTTATAAAGCCTTGGGCATTACAAAGTCGGTGACCTGAGAAAACTGTGGTTAAACAAGTTACAAAGTCCATCAGAGTTACTTTAATGGGAAAATCTTTTTTGCTGCTTGAGGTCATGAGTCTGTTACTTGAGCTCAAATTATATTTACTTTTATTTCTTTATAATTATTATGTGTTAGAATGTAATAACTTATAGAACGGTTCATTAAAATGCTTTTCTTTTTTTTCTTTTTTTCTATCGATACTTACTTGGCCAGCAGCCATATCACCCTCTAACCCAGGACTGGTTTTCCACTGAAGCTAAGCAGAGCTTAGCCTGGTTAGTACCTGGATGGGAGACCTCCTGAGAAAACTAGGTTGCTGCTGGTAGAGGTGTTAGTGATGCCAGCAGGGGGCGCTCACCCTGTGGTTTGTGTGGGTCCTAACACCCCCATATAGGGATGGGGACGCTATACTGTCATTAAGCAGCATCCTTCAGATGAGACGTTAAACCGAGGTCCTGACACTTTGTGATCATTAAAAATCCCAGGATGTACTTTGAAAAAGAGTAGGGGTTTAACCCTGGCATCCTGGGAAAATGTGCCCTGTGGCCTCTGTCCATAATGGCCTCCTAATCATCCACCTATTCTAAATGACTTCATCACGCTGTCTCCTGAGCTGGTGTGTGGTGAGCGTTCTGGCGCAATATGGCTGCTGTCGTATCATCCAGGTGGATGCTGCACATTGGTGGTGGTTGAGTAGATTCCCCCATCCATGTACTTTTAGTGTCCTAGAAAGGGCTATATAAACGTAAAAAATATATTATTATAATTATTACTTAAGTCTTACACCTCTGTCGTTTATTTAAAATATGCATGAAAACTAAATAAAATCTTTCTAGTTGTCAGACTGTTTACACCAACAGATATTTCTTAGGATATAGTACCTACCATTTAACAGATAATTAGCATCTTAAAGAGTACAACAATTAATAAACACAAAACAATTCATTAAACAGCAAAAAATATATAATAATAATAATAATATTTTGGCAAATGGAAATAAACTATTTTGATGGTCTAACAATAGCTATGTTTCTATCAGCCGGTTTTTTATGAGCATTTAGAAGTATTGCATCAGAAAGAAACGTCTAAGTCTTATCTCTCAGGTAGGACCTTCAGGGTGTCATGGAGGGGTAAGATGTCTAAGTCCCAATGTATAGCTACTGGGGTTCCTCAGGGCTCAGTGCAGACCACTTCTCTTCTCCATCTACATGTCATCTTTAGGATCTGTCATTCAGAAACATGGCTTTTCCCTATCACTGTTATGCCGATGACACTCAACTCTATACTTCTCATTTCAACTAGATGATCCAATGGTTGCTGTTATTATTGCCTGACAGCAGGGACATGCAGAGAGTTCTTCAGGGGCAGGGACTCAAATTTAAAAAGGGGGCAATATAATAAATAAATAAATAAATAAATAAATAAATAAATAAATAAATAAATAAATAAATAAATAAATAAATAAATAAATAAATAAATAAATAAATAAATAAATAAATACATACATACATACATACATACATACATACATACATACATACATACATACATACATACATAAATACATAAATAAATGGGGCATGTTTTTGTGACATATGAGGACACAAATGTGTATGATGACATGGGTATGACATAGGTATTACAAGGAGAGTCTGAAATATGAGGACATTACCCATGTCCCCACTTTTCAAAAGGCTTATAAATCATACAGTATGATTTTTTTTTTTTTTTTTTTTTTGAGAAAGTAAAAATGCAGAATGTTTCCTGTGATGGGTAGGTTTAGGGGTAGGGGCAGTGTAGGGGGATAGAAAATACGGTTTGTACAGTATGAAATCCATTAAGCCTATATGGAATGTCCCCCTCTTATGTTCATTAAGCCTGCATTTATTTAATCAAATATATAGAAAGAAGGAGCTAGCCTGATGTTGTGAAATATTATTACATGATGTTCTTTTTAACTTTTTATTAATCAAAAAATCTCGAAAAGAGTATCACAGCAGGAGGTTATAAAAAAATATTAGCAGCACAACTGTTTCCAACATTGACATTAAATCATACGTTTTTAATGATTTGTGAATGATCACGTAACACTGAAAACTGGAGTAATGATTATAAATTCAGCTTTGAACACAGGAATAAATTATATTTTAAAGTATATTAAAAATAGAAAAACATTAATTATTTAATAATATTCCACAATAGTGCTGTTTTTGATCAAATAAATGCAGGCTTTTGATCCAAAAAAGAGACTTCTTTCATAATGATGCATAAGTATCAAAAATGGTAATATAATAAAGTCTTTTCACGTCACCATTTCACCAGCCTACACTTCACATGACAGGCCTGTAGGTGTCGGTGGCACTTGGGCTTCATTAACTTTGATAGTTTCATCAAAAAGTAAATGGTGTATCTATGTAACTTAACATAAATACCATGGTCTTGTGCAGTTAACATCCTGTCAGCAATGTGTTAGGCATCGACAAAACAAGCATTTATGAATTATGTAATTTTTAACAACATATAATAGAGATTTTTAATTAAATCGACACACTAGTTTGGATTATTGATGAAAAAAGCCACATACAACACTCTGAAAGAACCATGTATGCTGCTCGAGAGCCGTTTCCGAATGTGGAAATCAGCCAGTAAAACGCACGCAACCCACAGCAACGCATTATGGCAACGCCTCAGACCAACTGATATGAAAAAATAAACAGACATTTCCCGACTTTTGAGCTTTTCTTTACTAATGTACACATTGTCTCTGCATGTGTCTGCCTGACAGACATTTCTGGCTGGATGATGCACCACTACCTTCAACTCAGCCTTACTAAGACAGAACTGCTTGTGGTCTCAGCCAACCTAGTACTTCATCACAACTTCTCCATTCAACTAGATTCGTCAACCATAACTCCTTCTAGTGTAGTCAGCAACCTCGGAGTTGTGATCAGTTAAACTTCACTGAGCATATTAATACAACAGCCCAGTCCTGCAGATTCAAATTACACAACATTTGGAAGATTAGACCCTTCCTATCAGAGCAGAACACAAAACTCATGGTCCAAGCTATTGCTCTCTCCAGATTGTAATGCTCTTTTAGTAGGCCTTCCGGCATGCACTATCAAACCTTTGCAAATGATCCAGAATGCAGCTGCTAGGGTTTTCAACAAGTTGCCTACAAGACAACCACTGGCTCTGCACCAATATACCTAAACTCACTTTTTCAGACTAATGCACTCGCGTTCTCGCCAAATTTCGAAAAACAAATCCTTTATTTCGCTTGAGGTGGTTTTTCACTGCGAAAAAGAGTTAATGTGAATAATGGTGGATGGAAATCCATTTTGCTGAATACATTCTGACCTAGCAAACATTAAACCCACACACTAATCTGTCGGTGGTGTCAATAATATTGCAGTTTTAAATGTGGCCTCTGATATTCTGAAATGTGAGTAAAATGTCTTGTCACTACAACCTCCCAAAAATCCTGCTGACGTTGTCTTTCTCATATGCATGGGGCTCAACATCATCATAATGCCCTTGCTGCTAGTGCCTTCATCAAAAATTCAGCATTTCTTCTGTGCAAATTTATAAGTTGCCCAATTGTAACTAATTGCAGTCCTTTCTCCATTTTCTCCACCGGTGGTTACCAATACCAATGTCATCCGCTCAAACAGCTTGATGGAAACATACTTAATTCGCTTTTGTTTGTTTGTATTATTATTACTTTTTTTTTTTTCTATGCAGAATTTGAAAAGATTCTCTTCACGTTTGGATGGAAACCGTGCTTATAGGAAACTTAGCAACGTGTCAATTAACTCTTAGAATAGTAGACTGTCTTAATATATGGTAACACTTTATTTTGATGGTCCCCAACAGACATTCTACTGACTATAAGTAACTTTCCAGCTTCAATCCAACTTATTCTACTAACCAAAACCCTAATACCTAACCCTAACCTACTAACAATCTACTACAGTCTGCTAATACTAATGAAAGTTAGTTGACATAGTTTACAAACTTACTTAGTTAGTAAAATATCTTATGGACCATTAAAATAAAGTTTTTTTTTTTTTTTTTTTTACAAGGTTTCGTTTGCTAAAGGGTTAGTTCACCCAAAGAAATTTCTGTCATTAAAGTCCTCATGAAATCAAAATCGTTCTTATTTACCTTGTTAGCACATATTACAGGTCTTAGGGTTAACAATAAATCCGTGCAAGTCAATACACAGTAAAAAATTGTTTGCCGTGGTAATCTTTAATCAAAATCTGAAAAGTTACTTTCTGTCTGGAAACTGCGTTCCTTCTCAGCGGATGACAGTTAGACGGCTTGCGTTTTAAAATGCTTAACAACTCCCCTCCAACCATTAGTCTGCTATGAGAACGAGATGGAGAGGAGGAGCACTGAGGTAAAACCCTGCCATCTCTTCAATTTTCCGTTTTACTTGGAAATACGTCACAGCACTGAAGAAAACTCTTTTGCTACTTCTGGTTCACTTGGACTTTAATTACTTACCCTCATGTCGTTCGATAGCCGTAAGACCTCTATTCATCTTCGGAAAACAAATGAATATATTTTTGTTGAAATCTGGTGGCTCAGAAAGGCCTCCGTTTGCAACAATGACATTTCCTCTTTCAAGACCTATAAAAGGCACTACAGATGTCATTACAAAGCCCATCTCACTACAGTGGCTCTACAATCATTTTATGAAGCGACAAGAATAGTTTTTAGCCTTAAACTAAGACTTACAGTATATAATGATGGACGATTTCAAAACATCACTTCCTGAAGCGTCAGAGCTTAATGAACCAGTGTATCGATTCATGACTCGGATCAAACCGCCAAACTGCTGAAATCATGTGACTTTGGTGATGGTAAGTGAGGGTAAGAGGTTGCAACCCGTTCTCACTCCCAAGGCGTCAAAATCTGAAGCATGGTCAAGTGCCTTCCGCATCACAATGAAGACGCTAAAGGTACCCCATGGCGTCATTTTTGGACGTGCTGGGTGCTCCATTCATTACAATGAGAAACCTTTGGCGTCATACACAGATACATTTAATTCTTTCCGTTTGTAAAATCAGACATGATTTTATTAATATTTAAAGGCTACTTTTATATTTTGGAGCAACTAACCCAACTCCTACCCTAAACCTACCCACACCTTAATAATATAAAACACATAACAGGCAAATAAATGTACAGTCACAAGTATTTATTGCAAAAACTGACCAAAACAGTATAAAAGTATTAAGTCATGTTGCGTTCCAAGTCTTCTGAAGTCCTAAGATGTCTTCATGTGAAGAACTGAGTCGATCTTGATGTTTTAATCGCTGAAATGATGATCCTGTGAAATAACTCATTCATATCTCATTCAAAATTATTCAAAAAAATCTAAAGCCTGATGCGATCGGTCACAAGACACACGAGAGCCAATGACATTTTACAATCAATGCTGACCTAATGACGCAATTAGTCACAAGACATACGAGAGCCAATGCAATTTCACTATGAAATCTGACGTAACGGGCGGCAATATTTGAAATTTGATGTGTTCATGATCTTCGGTAGCTTAGAAATCTAGACGCACCCTAGCGGCAGCAAATTTAATCTGCCTGCAAGTGTCGTCTAGCAACTCTCAATACACGTCTGAGCTGTATTCGCCTAACTCTTGCCGGGCCAATCACATCGTGTATAGAGTCGGTGGGCGGGGCCATAATGACGACGGCCGAGTTGCGTTTGCGTGCTTCTAGTAAAAACAGAAACTGGCGAACGGCGGTCTTTCGAATCAGCTTTGACCACGACTCTGGAAGACTTGGAGTTCAGCTTTTCTCTGAGAAAAGAACAAAGAATGGCACTGAAGTCATTCTTAAAAAGGGAAGATGTGTTTGGAGTTTTGCTGACTGGATACGGCGAATGTTTAATCTATCAACAAGCTCTGTTTCACCTTCATTGCTCTGGTTGGTGTAGCGCTATCCTATCGCGTGCAGAGGGAGTTTGAAAGACAACCGTTTATCCGCCCCTCGGATTGAGCCCTGTCTATGGTGAGTTTCCAGACCAAACATCTTGATGTGGGTCTGGCTTGTCAGGCTAGATCTTCGGCGGATTGAGATGCTGATTGCTTTTGGGGATTTTCTTCATGCAAATCAATCGTTTGGCCTCGGAAAACTTGGATTATTTAACTTTTTTGAATAACTGGATGCAGTCGTATGTTATATCCTGTGTTTTATATCATGTTCACACAAATGGGTAGTTTTAGGTATGGGGTGGGGTTAGGTTACATGTTAAAACGTGTCTAAATAGTGTAAATAAAATAAATGTAAATGAAATTATGCTTGCTGATTAAATTGAGAACCACACTCCAACATGTCATAATGGCAAAATTATAAACCAATAAATAAATAAATAAATACATTTCACCATGATGATAATATTCCCATACCCAGTGTGTCTGTGTATGACGCCAAAGGTTTCTCATTGAAATGAATAGAGCACCCAGCATGTTGAAAAATGACGCCATGGGGTACCTTTAGCGTCTTCATTGTGACGCAGAAGGCACTTGACCATGCTTCAGATTTTGACGCCTTGGGAGTGAGAATGGGTTGGAAATTAATGACAGAATTTTCATTTCATTTTTTCAACATTTACTAATAAATATTTAAAATCAAAAGTTGCATCTGTTAACATTAGTAAACAAATGTTTTTTATTTTTTATTTTTTCATTAACCAACATTAACCAAGGTTAATAAAAACTATGAAAATGTCTGCTCATTGTTAATTCTTGCATCAACTGTATAACAAATGAAACCTTATAATAAAATGTAACCAAATGCGGTTTATTGCACACATATGATGATTAATTTATGTAGTTGGGACATAATTCAGGTTTTTTTATCTTTAAAAGGTGCTTGACTAATATAGTTGGTTCCCCCATCTCCCTATTTATTGTATTTGTTGAAAAGTAAATGTGCAGGAATGTCCATCCTGCCTGTGTGTGTGAGTATGAGAACTTTGTGTAGCCTCTCGGGAATTTGTTGTACCCTTGCTTGTTTTTTTTATGCGGCTGTATTTGCTAAACTCTACGTGTATGTATGAGCTTGTCAATTTTGAGTTGTTGGAGTGTGATGGTCTGTTGCACTCCGAGTATGCGCCTGTGCATATGCGAACATGTGCGTGTGTGTAAGTGCATCTGGCCGTGAATGAATGGTTTGATTCTCTACCTCTTACATTTTCAGATGCTATTTTAGCACGCTTCCATTCAACGGAGGTTCTGTTAGCAAGACCAAACCCTGTTACCATGGCGCCCCTCTGGGACGATAACCCACCCCAACCCCTCGCAGTCCTCGTCAACCCGGTTTCACTGAAAAGTACTGGAGTTCTTTCGCCACCAACTTCCTTAGAAAGAGCAGGCACATTCCTATTACGGTGCAGCATATGTAAGAGGCTTAAAGGGAATAGCTGTAACCTTGGAGACGCTCCGCGGCTCAGAGCTTCACTTTCAACCAGCCAGATGTCGTGTAATAAATAGCGAGGGAGTTAATTCACTCTGAAGTACAGCTGGGCTCAGAAAAAGAACCAGAGAACCCACTGTGTCCCAGATGCAGTTCAGTACAGCTACAGTTAATTCACAGTAAGGCCTATTGTTCCTAGCTGGGTCAGTGCAGGCCGATGGAAAAAGCCCTTCTGTGTCATAGGGGTGTAATGCATTATAACATATGCGTGGAACTCCATTTCAAAGGGAGAAAAGAATCTCCAACCACGTCTCAAACGTTGCTTATGTATGTAAAGGCTGTGACACACCAAGCCGAAAGTTAGGCCAGCGTTGAGCATCTGCCAGCTCAGTTTTTGCAGCGGGTTCCGCACCACCGGTACAAGTCAGGCCCCGTCTGTGCCTTTTTGGCCGATTAAGCGTGTTGAATAGACGATAGGCAGTTGGTGAGACAAATCACTCTGATTGTTCAGCTGATAGTAAAGAAGATTGCAAAGATATAAGAGAAAAATTGCAAAAGTTGTCTCAATACTGAAATTTCCAACTTCTATAAAATACCTTGAAAAATACTGAAATGTTGATTATAACTGATATTTGGACCCTCACTGGAAAAAACAATGCATTGAATCAAACTTTTTAAAAAATTGTACATTGGTCCCACATTAATCAATTGCTTTAAACAAACATAACTTGTTCATGTAACTTCAACATCATGGAATGAATCCATTTTAAGTGACTCAATTAATTTTTTTATGTGTTTTATTAAATATAATTTTATATGGCTTCCTGTCATGATTCAGACATTAAATTGAATACATTCATTCATCCACTTTAATTTCAAATACTTTAATGTTACACAACTGAATTATAATACTACACTAGCTAGTTCTAACAATAGCACACAATAGCATCTTAAATGCTAAACATTAAAAGCTCTTTCAGCAAAGGGATTATGGAATTAGTTTTAGTCCACAGTCTAAGCAAATGCTCCACTCTTCTCCACAATGGTAACCCACAACAATTTAAATTAAAAAAAATACATTAAACAAACACTTTGACATATAAAATAACATTTACTCGCGCTTGACAAGCCCTGCCCAGTTTCAGTTGACGCAAAACAAATCATTCATAAAACACAACACAAACAGATAAAATTTGAATTCAATTTGACATACATTTAAGTGGATTGAACACAATCAAATTAAGTTTGGACAAAATGTATTTTTTTACATTTTTGCTTTATATAAGCAATTTGAACAAGCAGTAAAAATATTTGTAAAATATTTGTAAAAACAAGCAGTAAAAATATTCAATATTACTGAAATTTAAGTAATTTCAGTGCTGGAACACACAACCAGTCATACGTTTCATAGGTATATTTGTGGCAATAGCAAACAATACATTGCATGGGTCAATATTATACATTATTCTTTTATGCCAAAAATCATTAGTATATTAAGATCATGTTCCATGAAGATGAGAATGTTTTTTATTCCTATATAGCTAAATAATCTGACCCACTTTAGGTGGCCTTAACTACTATGTACTAACATTGTAATTAATTATTGTGTACATACATGTTTTTACATTGTACTTACATTTAAAAAAAATACCAGCATGTAATTACGTCTGTAATTAATATCTGTGGTTACATTTGTAATTACACAGTTGGCACTTCCCTTACCCTACCCTTAAACTTACCCATATTACCACACCTCTCCCTAACTCTACCCGTATCTCACCTCAATATCAGAAAAGGTGTTTTGCAATACAATTTGAACACAGTAAGTACACTGTACTTATTTTTTGATGTAAGTACATAGTACTTAAGGCCACCTAATATAAAGTGGGGCCAAATAATCCAGTACACATATCTCCAAAACCAGCACAAAAATCATAAGATCTGCTCTTAACTTTACTTGATGGGACACATGACTATTAACTAATTGAATAAGTAATATGTAATTGTGGTTATGGGTTTTTAATTAATTTTTAATTAGTTAATAGTCATGTGCCCCAACAAGTAAAGTCATAACATAATGATACCTTTATAAATCATTAGCTAATGATTAATTAAAGCAGACAATTGGAAGATAAAATGGATGGTATTGACCCGTTATGGTAATTAACACAATAATTTACATTATTAGTTAATATAATATGTTATTAAATAATTAATACATTATGATACATTTAACTAATAGCAATTTAAGGATTACTTAATCTAGTAATCATGTGTAATCTTCATTATTTGCTGATGCAGTAATCATTAATGAATGGGTTAGTTCACCATTAGTAATACATTAACTCGTGATTATCTGTGCATTAATTAAGCATGAATTAATGCATATAAGTGCACCCATATTGTGAAGTGTTACCCATTGCTTTAAGTTCTTTTTTTTTTCAGGTGAGTCTAACAATATATTCAGGTCAGAAATCTTGCAGAAATTAAAGTAATAAAATGTAACATAAACCTGGATAGTTTTCATTGTAAAAGTTATTTCTTACAATAAAGTTTCAAAAAAATTATTTAGCTAAGAGCTAAGCATTTTAGCGAGTGATTTTCTTCAACTTCTGTTCAATGATTATTAACCCTTTCGCACGTACGTTCTTAAAAATAAGACTGGCAGCCTGGCGTGAGTTTTTTTATTGCGACCGTTATTATGCAATGACATGCGTTCTAATTTCCATGGTAACACACATCAACCTTGACACGTGAGTTTTTGCAGTGACGCAGTCACAATGGCGCTCGTGGTGGATGACCGCGTGCAGGTGAGCGCTCTATGAATGTTTTGCTTTATTTTTTTAATTCAAAACCTTTCACATTATTTGTTAGCGTGTACACACTATGGTTGACATGTTTATGTTGCTATTTTTTCCCCACTGCTTTGAATTTCGCGTGCACACGGCATTTTGCATCTCCCTCACAACATCCGCGTGTCAAATGGTGAGTATATTTTAGTTTTTTTCCTCCTATTTTGGAGCACATATAATTATTTACAAACATGCAATAAATATGAATAAAGATATTTAAAAAATTCTCTTGTAAAACGAACAGTACTCAAAAATGTGGACGTTCAAATGTCATGTTTGTCATTTTGCACATTGCAAATATGCTCCGTGCATTCGGTAAAGTTATTAGGGTTCCGTTGGCTTGATACGTAACATGAATATATTATTTGTTTTAGTGTTTATATTGTTACTGAGTTTCATATTTCACTAGCAAAGCAGAGAAAAGCTATATGGTCACGCCTCACTGACTATTAGCTTGCATATAGTTTAAGTTACATGATGTCAAATGCATACATGATGACCTTTTCTCTGCTTTGCTAGTCAGAATGTGTTGTATAAGTTTAGCATAATTAAAACGTATGTCTTTTGTTAAAAAGAAATTGCAAAATGTACACATTTCATTCATGTTTTATTAAATCTCCTCAATTTAAGCTAAATGTTTTTTTGTTTAGACTATTATACATATATACACTTTCTAATAAAATTACAAAACAAATTATAAATATAATTGCAATGAACAACAATCAAAATAGTATTATAAACAAAACAATAAATATACTGTTCTCCAGCAGCCCTCTCATCAGGTTCGTCTTGAATTGCAGGGAAGTGATTTCCTTTCCTACTCACAGTAGAACAAATCCATAGGGCGTAAGGAAGAGGATAGAATAGTATGTGACAGTGTGATCTGTTTATTATTGTACATTTGTTTATAGAGGGTATGCATGTGACCTCACCGTCAGCTGGCATGTAAACACCTTATATCTTATACCTTAATCGCAATATTGCCTCTCTGACCAAAGTGCATGTGCGCGGACATATACGGATGCTGTGCGTTGTTCACACAACTTCATGAATGAACTCTGTGACATTATTCTGAAGTTTTCTCTTCTCCAAATCACTAAACACTGTCAACACAACCCGCTGTGCAGTCTCTGCTCCTTATCTTCATCCAGATGGAGAGAACGTGACGACAACGTAGGCCAACCCGGCATTGCGATGTTCATCAGGGTGCTGAATAATATCTTGTACAGCCATAAAGATGTATTTTGAATTGCTAGCAGATTTAAACAATGGCCAGTAACATGCATGATGTATGCCTATATGAGTGTGGTATAACTTATTAGCAAATAATAAAAACTATTAGAAGAGAGATTTAAAAAAAACCTGTTATAATTTAATTAATTCTTTATTTAGTTATAATTGAATTAAAATATTTTAGTTATAATTAAATTAATTTATGGACTGACACAATCTGTTCAGTAAACCACTGTTTAAAAAAAAAAAAAAAAAAAAAAACTATTTTATATTTAGTTTTCTCTCCCCTGCTGTACCGAACCGTGACTTCAGAACCGAGGTGCATACCAAACCGTCAGTTATGTTTACCATTACACCCTTAGTATATTGTATTTATTTAAAGCATTCACAGGCAAATTTGATTTATGTATTTTACTGGTTTCAAAATCAGGCATGTAAAAATGCCAGGAAATGTTCTTGTCAATATCCATGGATCACTGGATCTTTGGTAAGTTTTAAGCACCACTATATCAAGTCTAAGCTTTAGTTTAAACTGAAACTTGTTTACTCGTTGTTTACACCGGTTCCCCTATTAAATCCAGTCACGCAGCAGCTCTTTTGCCACTCACTCAGGAAAGTGACATCCATGCATACCCTTTATAACACTTTTGTTTACATTAATTGAAAATGTGATCAATTTTTTTTATCTTGTTTATATTCTTTGATTTATAGAAATATCTTACCAGTAATTTGCCGGTAGACAATGTGGCTGTTCAGTAAAACTGTGTCAAGTAGGTGAAAGAAGATATTTTTGTACCACTTGGTAGACTTTCTGGTGCATTCAAGAAAACCAGTCATCATGTCCGCTTTGTCAACTGCTCCCATCTTTTTGTTGTACACCAGCACACAGACTGGCTTCATCTTGGCTTGCCCAGTGATGTGATCCAGCTTCCCTGTGGCTGCCATACCAGTTGGGTGGACAGTGGTAAGGACATGGACGTCTCTCTTATCATGCTATTTGACTGCCAACTGTGATCCATTTTCCTTGAGTTCCACATTACCCTTTGTCATTCTACAGGCGAATGTTGGCATCCCTTTGCGGTTTGCACACACAGTCCCACAAGCTCCAGTGCCAAGAGACAAGGTTCTGGAAAAGTGTGGGACTACTGTACCAGTTATCCACATAAAGGACATGACCCTTTCTGAGGTAAGGTCCTAGTAGTGTCATTACAACAGACCCAGAAATCCCAAGTCCTTGGTGGTGTTTTATGGCACTGGTAGATCTGGAGTAAATGATCATGTCCTGCACATAACCAGTGAGCACATCACACAAAACAAAAAACTTGACCCCAAATCTGTGCCGTTTAGATGGAATGAACTGACGAAATGCCAGCCTGCCTTTCCACTTCATCAGAGATTCATCAACACACAGATCCCGGTATGGCACAAAAATGCGATGAAAGGAGGAAGTGAGAGCAGTAAAAATATTTCTGATTTTTTTCAGAGGGTCATTTAAAACTGCTGTTGCATTGTTTGAACAGTGAAGACAGCAGAGGAGCAGAAGGAATCGGTCCTGTGAAAACAAAGACCCGAAAAATGGTGTCAAGAGCATGGGGTCTGTGCTCCAGTAATCCCGAGCTTGAAGGTTCGGGGGAAGGTCTTCATCAGTGACTACGTTTACATGGACAGCAGTAATCTAATTATTGACCTTATTCTAAATAAGACAATATTCTGATTAAGGTGTTTACATGAGTTGCTTTTAGAGTACTCCGGTCATGTTCCTGTTTTACATGTGATAGAACATAGATCGATTATGGCACGTCATTACGTCCCCATGCCACGCTATGTTCTCCAACATCCAATCATAGCGTGACTTTGGCAGGTGTGTTAATTTTATGGGCTCAGTAAACCCGCTGTCACTTCACCTGCGGGTGTCGCTGTTGGACAGTGTCACTTTACATTAAGAAGTATAACAAAACATGCGTTTTTATAACGTTATATGTTTTATATCTACATTTACGTTGATTAATTTTTTTTAAATTATGTATTGCCTCTTTTTTTTTCTTTTGTTTTGAAGAGACACTGCCCCTCTTTCCTCCTTATTGACAGCCTACATTTAGAATAATAGCTTTGATTAATTATGAAAAAGGTTTAAAAATAATGACTCTTTGGATTGTTTTTCCTGCCGTCGAGCCACAGGCGTTCACTGAATGACCCATCTGGTTTGCGATTACAGATACAAACTTATTGTATTTTACTTTTACAATGAGCATAATAATTACAACAAAAATAAAAATAGAGAGAGAGGACGCAGTGTTCACAATGAACAGTCAAGTAAAACACACACCGCCCATAGCAATGACGTTTATGGCAACGACTTTTCAGACTAACAGATCCGTAAAAGATAAACGCAACTTTTCCACCAGTTGTTACTGTTTTGTACACGTTGTTATATTAAGTATAATTCCAATTTTGTTTTATTGGCCACAATATTATCGATGATTGTTGAAAGGGGCACGTTTGATTAATTTTCAAAAAGGGCAGAGGCTCCAACCCACAAAGCCTCCCCTCTGCACTCCCCTGTTGTGCGTAACGTTATATGTGTCCTCCTGTCACAAAATGCGGTGAAATCTCCGACATGACATTAATAGTTAGATTAAGGTGTGTACATGTCTCTGATAATGCGACTAAAATAGGCATACTCCACATGTCTTAATCCGATTTATGTGTAGTTAGATTATGACTTTAATCAGATTAAGGTAATTAGAAATCGCTGTCTACATGGTAGCCTCTTAATCAGAGTATTGTCTTAATCAGATTAATATCGGAGTATTGTTGTCCATGTAAACGTAGTCACTGTCACTCTCTGCCTCACTGTCAAAATTCTCCTCATCAGAATTAAAAAAAACTCCTCTATTTCCTCACTTGTCAGTTGTCTTCTTTTGAAAAAATTGTCTTGCTTTTTCTCTGAAGTAGTTAAAAACTGGTAAATTGTATTAAAATTGTGTCTGCAGTGGGTACCAACGTGAGCGTGAGGTAACAGTGACATAACTTGTCAGCAGGAAAAAATGCTTGCAATGCATGTTTTACATTTAAATTTATGCATTTGGCAGACGCTTTTATCCAAAGCGACTTACATTGCATTTTAAGGTACACATTTTACATTTTTGTCAGTTTTTGCTTTCCCTGGGAATCGAACCCATGACCTTGGCGTTGCTAGCACTATGCTCTACTGTTTGAGCTACAGGAAAGGTTTTATTTTATTATTTTTCATTAAAATATTTTCAAACTTGTTAACTAAATTTAAATGGATGCAAGTTAACTCCTTATGGTTTATGTACTTATTAAAAATATATAAGTTAGAATAGATGTTCTGTAATTTATCACTAGCTGTGGGTGTGGCGCCGTCATGTGTTTACAACAGTACCAGGGAGGCAGTCAGCTGGATTTGCGACACAAGATCACCCACTTCTCCTGATTATATGTGACATTACATGAGGGAACAGCCCTAGACTGATCGTACACATGAAATGGTAGTAAATGATTGTGTTAGTTGATATGTAATGTTATAGCGGGCTAACGTTATGGGCATTTGTGCCGCGATTATGTGTTTACAACAGTGCCAGGGAGGCTAAGCTAGCTGGATTTATAACACAAGATCACCCACTTCTCCTGATATATGTGACATTACGTAAGGGAACAGCCTAGACTGATCGTTCACGTCAAAGGGTAGAAAATGATTGTTATTTGATCGGTAATATTATCACGGGCCATTTATAACACTGATATCTTGCTGTTATATATAGTAGTATGCAGTTACAAACTATATTTAGTGTTTGCTGATATTTTTGTGGTTGTGTAATATAATTTGAAGTGTATGAAACCTAAAATAAACATTAAAAGACACCGAGCGAAGTCAGTCTTTCATTCACTCAGTCTTTGGCTCAGCGCCAGTCAGCGCGCTAAAACAGATTTTAAATTTTGAATTCGGCAGTTGATCACTGAGCGTTCTAATCGCACCGGTATGATCGTACGCACCAGGGACCAGCACAGAATGATCATACGGGTTTGATCGTACGTGTCAAAGGGTTAAGAGAGACAGCAGCCAGTTTATTAGCCTGCTGTCACTTCAAGAGCTTACGCATGGATCCAATATACTGTTACACACCATGCGTGTTCTCTCAACTATTTACATTTCCAAACTGCAAAACAGACATGTGACATAATTTTGTATGCAAAGAAGTAAATTTGAATCCCGCAAGCAGTTTGAGAGGCGACTTTATGAGAGCGGCACATAGCTCAGTGGTGCACATACTTTTGATGTAAAAACTTGTGTGGTAAGCGCTGATTACTTTTTCTAAATACAAAATAAATAAATAGATTGATTATCCAAAAATAATAATTTTATTAATTTTATTTAAATGTATCATGTTGTTTCAAACCTGTAACTTTTCTTCTCTGGAACATAAAATAATAGTATTTCTTTGTTTGATTGTGCAATGGAAATCAATGGTAACCAAAAGTAAACAATCCCTTTAAGCAAAGGATTAATTTAGCTCTCTCTTTGTTGTCATTGCTGTCTAGGACAAACCATGAACATTCCTCTTGCAAGTTTTTTTTTTTTTTTTTTCAGGCTCCACCACACAAAGGACATAGTCCTTGGGAATATTCTAGCTGTAGCACAGAAGGGCTATGGGTTCCAATATCACTGGCCTTGCTTTGACCAATGCCCTTGTGTCCCTCAGCATGCCACTTACTGCTGTGCCGCTCCAGGGGAAGCCCAGCGTGCCACCACTATCACCCTGCAATCTGTCAAACCATGACAACCTTTTAAAAGAGCTTTGGCTCCACAGACGCTCAAGTAAACACATACAGGCTGTTGAACAATGTCACAAAGGGGAGCAGTTCAACAGTCACAGTATTAATATAGCTTCACCTCCCTTATCCACATTAAAATACCATTTACATTTGCTTAAATTGGACAACTGAGATTCCATGCTATTAAAGAGTTCATTTGAGTTCAAGTCATAAGAATTAAGCAGGATTTTCAGTCACCAGTCATTTCAGATATAAAATAATTACACAGATATGTTTTTGCATACAGATTCTTAAGGAGAATTCACATATGGAACTAAGTAAACTAAGTTAAGTAAAAATTAAGAAATAAAAAAATAACTTTAGCCTGGCCAAAAAGGTTGTTGAGCACTTAATTGAAGTGTCTTTTCCAATATATATATATTTTTATTCAAACAATATAACACTGAACTAAGCCATGCTTTTAAAGTGTATGATTTATTTAGACACATTTAAGTAAATAATAGATATTTTGAACACCATATCTAAAATAATATTTTATTTGATACTTGATTTGGTCATCACCGATGCGGCCCCCATAAACAGCCTGGAGGTAAACGATCTGAGTGCGTCTGACCACAAGTTGGTCTCTATGGCCATTCAATTTTCTGCGCCTATATCAGACCCAAGTGGCAAATATCTTTCAGGAACGGGAAACAAATTGACCCGTTCCCAACCTCCATCACTGTAGACCTTCAACAAAGCATCAACTGCCCAGTATCTGCAACAGAGGACGGACTGGTGGATCACTATTATACATCTCTGAGGAGTGTTTTTGACCTCCATGCTCCTATCAGGACATGGGTAGTCAACTTTGAATGCTCTACTCCCTGGTTCACATACACTCTAAAAAAAGCTGGGTTAAAAACAACCCAAGTTGGGTTGAAAATGCACTAACCCAACAATTGGGTTGATTTTACCCAGCGGTTGGGTTAAATGTTGCTTAAGACAACCCAATGGCTAAAACAACTCAGTCATTGGGTTAAAACAACCCAATTGTTGGGTTAGTGCATTTTCAACCCAACTTGGGTTGTTTTTAACCCAGCATTTTTTAGAGTGTAGGAACTGTGGCAAATAAAAACTGAGGGCCGTATCCTGGAACGCAGCTGTAAACAGTCTAGTCTAACTGTTCACAAGCTTGCCTTCTCTGACCATCAAAAAGCTTCTCTTAAGTCCTTGAAGGGTGCACGCTCTCAATTCTATTCTATCATCAATAAAAATACTGGAAACTCTAAGCAGCTTTTTTCCACAGTAAACAATCTCCTGAAGCCGAAGTCATCTTCATCCAATGAAACCACAGTGGAGCGATGCAACAGCTTCATTTAATTTTTTAGATCTAAATTCAATAACATTCACTCTTCAATATCTGGCTCTTCCTCCCCGTCTCCCCTATCATCCAACCACTCGTTCAGGAGATTGCCATCCCTTTCACACTTTACTATGGTTCAGCAGAGCCACGTTGAGGAAACCATCAAAAAAATGAAGCCATCTACCTCAACCTTGGATCCCAAGGTCAAGTCATTCATTCCCATTGTCAGCTCAATCATCACTAGTTTGTTACTCTCTCTTAAAACTGGTCACATCCCTCTTGCCCTTGAAGCTGCTGTCATCCGTCCTATACTTAAAGGTAGGATAGGTAGGAATTGGTTAAAAAAACCTTTTTTCCAAATTTGTTTAAACTTTCTTTATATATATCAATACATAATTAAAATGTAAGTACTCTGAAAAAGAAAGTATAAAAAATGAATGTCTGTAGACCTCCCACGACTGTTTTAAAGACAGCTCATTATTTCCATTCACTCCACCTTCTCCCTTCTGGGCTCTAGCCGAAGCCACGCCCCCAAAATACATGAACGCGCTTCACCGTCGCTTAGCTGGAAGACGGATTATTGACCTGAGAGGAGCGGTGTGCATGTAGTGGCATCATGTCAGAATCATATGTAATAAAAATCGAACTTTATCAGTATGAATATAAACAAATCAGATGTCTTTTAGTACTCACTATCAAGCTAGAATACCGATAGCCTACTGGTAAAGTTTAAAATATATTTTTGTTTGATTTGGTAACGAGCTAGTTATATTTATAAGGCAAAGAAAACAGGTAGCATCATGTTTTTCCAATAACATCAGTTATACTGTAATGAAGATGAATTTCGTGTAAGATTCATAACATATACGTACTGTGTTTTGCATGTAAGAGTTTCCATGATGAAAGCATTGTTGATTAGTAGCAGCTAAAGCTAACTTATTTCTAAAAAAAAGTTCCTGGATGCAGTGTACTAGCTTTTACACATGCATTTTGTTATCTAAAGTTAAATTTTGCGAAATTCAACACAACAGCGATCAACTTGAGCTAAGCATATTAAGTATTTATCATCTCTACTAATGGCTAAGTGTATAACATTGTTACTTTATGCTAATAATGTTATGTTAGCTATATTAGGCAGCTTCATGTGCTCTTAAAACATGCTTCATGAAAACATAAACCAATTTTTTTTGTTTTTTATTAATCAAAATGAAAGATGGGTGGTCGCCATGGTAGCGCGAGAGAGTGACAGTCGCCCAAGCCAATCATTTGTTTTGTCCCGAACAAAAATAATGAGCGGTGTTTATTGCAGATTAAAAAATCGAGTCACTCGATTTTTATACTCTCCTTTTCAGAGTACTTACATTTTAATTATGTATTGACATATAAAGAAAGTTTGGACTAAATTTGGACAAAAGTGTTTTAGATCAGTCCTACCTATCCCACCTTTAAGAAACCAACCCTAGACCCGGAGGTCCTTGCTAATTACAGGCCGATCTCCAACCTCACCTTCCTGTCAAAGGTTCTAGAGAAGGAAGCCGCCTCTCAGCTCCACAACCATCTAAAAAATAACAACTTATTTGAGAATTTTCAATCAGGCTTTAGCTCGGCCCACAGCACTGAAACAGCTCTGCTTAGGGTGACCAATGACCTTCTTATGACAGCGGATTCAGGATCCCCATCACTGCTCACTCTCCTCGACCTATCAGCGGCATTTGACACCGTGGACCATTCCATCCTTCTGGACCGCCTCCACAACACAGTTTGACTATCGGGAGCAGCACTGCAGTGGTTTCAGTCCTACCTTTCTGACAGGACTGAGCCTGTTATATTGGGAGAATGTGAGTCCAGGCTGCTCCCTCTTACGTGGTGTTCCGCAGGGGTCAGTTCTCGGCCCAATCTGATTCATTTTCTACATGCTTCCCCTCAATCCTGTCATCAGCAGGAACATTGTTATTTTCAATTATTTGCTGATAACATGCAACTTTATATCAAAACTGCCTGAGCCCCTCCACAGCTCTGTCACGACTCACCACATGTCTTGAGGAGATTAAGGCATGGATGGGAACTTACTTCCTCCAGCTGAACTCCAGGGGCAATAATGAGGCAATACTGGTTGGCACCCCTCATCAGATCCACTCCTCTCCCGTATCCCAGCTCATCTTTGACAGCCAGGTCATCACTTTCTCCTCCTCAGTCACAAACCTAGGGGTTCGCTTTTACCCACGGCTGACCTTCAATGACCACATTAAGCACATTTGTAAAATTTCCTTCCACCACATTCAAAATATCTCCAAACTCTGTCCCCTTTTAACCTTTCCAGATGCAGAGAAACTTGTCCATGCCTTTGTGTCCACCAGGCTGGGCTACTGCAACGGACTCTTCTGTGGGATTTCTGGCAGAGATATCCAGATGCTACAATACATCCAGAACAGTGCTGCCAGAGTCCTTATGAGAGTCCATAAATATGATCACATAACTCCGATCCTACACTCATTGCACTGGCTCCCTGTTTCATCCCAGATCGACTTCAAAATCCTCCTGCTCACACATAAATGCATCACCGGACATGAACCTCCATATCTACAGGAACTCATCACTTTGAAATCCTCCACCTACACCCTCAGATCTTTAGGCCACCTGCTTCTTCAAGTTCCCACCACCAGGCTTCGTACCATGGGGGAATCGAGCTTTCTGCTCGGCTGCACCGCAGCTTTGGAACTTCCTTCCCAGTGAGCTGAGAGCAGTACAGAGCCTGGACCAGGTTAAAGCTGAACTGAAGACTTTTCTGTTCAGAAAGGCTTTTATGTGTTGATTGTTTGTATTATTCTATATTTAAATGTTTTATTCATTCTTGTTATGTTTCCCTTTTCCATTTTTGCACTTTGAGATTCTTCGGAATGATTATTATTATTATTAGTAGTAGTAGTGGTAGTATTAGTATTAGTATTAGTATTAGTATTAGTATTATAGAATTAATGCAGCATCTGGACACAGACCTCAAATACATGGTACACAATACACAAAGACACACTGTAAAAAGATAACTGTGAAAAATACAGCAACTTGCTGGCAGCAATTTGCTTGTAAGTTGCTGTATTTCATTTCACAGTATTCTTACTGTAAATATAATCGCAGTAACTTTTTAATTACTGTAAAAAAATGTACAGTAATAATCACAGTACTGTATTTTATAATTATACTGTAATCAGGATTACTGCATTAATTTTGTGTACTGTAAAATAAAGACACTGTCACAAATGCCATTTATTTTCTCACTTTTAATTTCAAAAATTCATAAAAAAAATAGTATAGCATAATTTGTTCAATGTTACAATTTATCTGTACATTTTTTATTTCATCACTTTTCTGAACATACAAAAAAACACTTTTCTGAACAAACAAAATCAATATTTATTAAAATGTTTGGATAAAATTACAAATGTATAAAAATGTAATTATTTAAAAACAGCAGGATTTCAAATCTATATATTTTCTGAACATATAAATTTTTTTCAATAAGTTAACATTTCTCTGTGAACAATTTATTTCATTTCAGCACTTTTTTGAGCAAACAAAACAATCAATATGTATTCAAATGTTTGGGTAAAATTACAAATCTATAAAAATTAAATGATTTAAAGGGATAGTTCACCCAAAATGTTTAATTGTGTCATCATTTACTCACCCTCAACCTGTATAAATTTATTTCTTTTGCTGAACACAAAGAAAGATATTTTGAAGAATGTCGGTAACCAGACAGTTGATGGGTCCCATTGACTTCCTTAGTAGAAAAAAAATACTAAGGAAGTCAATGGGACCCATCAACTGTCTGGTTACCGACATTCTTCAAAATATCTTTCTTTGTGTTCAGCAAAAGAAAGAAATTTATACAGGTTGAGGGTGAGTAAATGATGACACAATTGAAATTTTTGGGTGAACTATCCCTTTAAAAACAGAAGGATGTCAAACCTGAATATTGTTTTTCTCCATAACTATTATTCTTTTAAAACTTGACCTGGACTTCCTGGGCCTGAGTCTTCTGCCCTGTAGAAGAAGAAATGCATTATTAATGTAAAAGTTTAAAAGTAAGACAGATGGGTTGATGACATACACATAAAGTTTTAAATAAATATTAGTATTTTTTATATGCTTTGTTGGTGGTTTGTGGAGTAGCATCCCCGGGGCTGATATTTTTTTATAGCTTTACGAAAGATGTAAAATGTAAATGTATTTTCGTTAACACAAACTGTAACATCTGTAAAAATAACAACCTATTTTTAAAAGATAAAATGTAAATATTATGGAGTTGCAACTCGACTCTTATTAGACAGAATTGGTTTCTGTCATTTGCCATTACTTTAATATTTAATAACTGTCTACATGAATATTATAAAATTGTACATGAATATCCCACATTTCTGCCACAATACCATGTTTGCAGTTAGTGATACAACAGTGAAATTTATGTTTGTGAGTTCTGAATGGAAAAGTATTCTAACTGGCTGGTGTTGTCACACAATGTTCCTCCTGTTTTTCATGTCAGTGTTGTTGAATCACCTTGTGTTGACGCTGTAAAACTGCCTGATTTGAAAAAGATGCTTGGCAGGCCTAAAGGGATAGTTCACTTTAAAATGAAAATGCTATTATCACATACTCAACCTCAAGTTGTTTCAAATCTGTATGAATTTCTTTCTCCTGCTGAACACAAAAGAGGATATTTTGAAGAATGTCGGTAACCAAACAGTTAACTGGAGCCAGTGACTTCCATAGTATTTTTTTTTTTACTATTATGGAAGTCACTGGCTCTAGTTAACTGTTTGGTTACCAACATTCTTCAAAATATCCTCTTTTGTGTTCAGCAGAAGAAAGAAATTCATACAGGTTTGAAACAACTTGAGAATAAATTTTAAAATGAACCTTTAATAGACAAGTTGCTGGCCACCCCTGACTTTCAATCACCATTTAAAGGTATTCAAGGTAACAATTAAAAGTCTCACCTGGAATTAGTTGTTCTGCCAGTCATACTCGATGAAGTCCCTGATGACCACCTTCCCAGTTTGTCTGCTAATCTGGACCTTTGAATTGCACTCGCTGTGCTCTGGGTTAATTCTGACGAAGAATCTGAAAATAAAAACATTAGGCTATGCATTACCCTATCCAAGAAAAAATACCTATTTTTTTTTCTATTGGATCAGTAACAACTAGAGATTTTTGGAATGTAAGTGCAAGATGCTTTATATGTGAAGTAACCCTTAATATTGGCATCTATTGTGTATGTTGAGTGCTTGGATCTTACCGAGCATGATGAGTCTGGGAGTGTTTGGCAGGAAATCTGAGCCTCAGCGTTTGCTTAGGTGGAAGTTTCTTGTAACACAAAATAAAACGAAAACACAGTTTTAGAAATCACAAGTTCAATATTCATAAGAGAAAGTGTGTGGCAATACTGTAAAAAATTACAATTTCAGATAATTTTTATTTAAAGCTAACGTAGCTACTATTTAATAAAATAAAAGACGTTATAAATGTAATTTCGCCAGATAAGACAAATATTAATACAATATATGCTCCCAAAAGTCGGAAATGGCACTCTATTAACAATCTAACTTATAGTTTCTGCAGCTTGAAGGCAATGAAGTTCAGAAAAATCATGAAATTATTAAGAATATGTTAAGTAACGTAGCTTAACAGATAACGTTACCTCTAGCTGGCTGCGTTTTCTCGGCCCGCTTCAATGTCTGATTCCTCAGGCGGCAACAGCAAGCATGAAGAGAAAAGAAACGAGAGATTATTAAACGGCTACCGCGCCAATAAATACAAAAAATTACACCATTTTAAATTAATGTCATTTCCCAATGCTAACGTTAGTCTTTAATCAAATTAAAGACGTTAAAAATGTAATGTTGCCGGATAAGACACATCTTAATACAGCCTATAGCCCATGTATGCTCCCACAAGTTTGAATAGCATTTTACCAATCTAGTTTCTGGGGGTTTCCATTCAGAAAAATCATGATTAATCACTATGAAAAATATGTTAAGTTAGGCCTAACGTACATACCTCAGCTGCGTTTGCTTTCAGCTCGAGACCGTCGAGAGTCGGCATGCTTTGGCTCACTGCCTCACGCGCATGTGGTGACAGGAAAAAAAGCGATCACATTATGTGACGGATCAGCACCAAAAGAGATCACATCCACAATTTAATTTTTATTTAACAATACTATCCTTCTATAAATTAATGACGTTATCAAATGTTGCCAGACTAGAAAATATATCGAAATCATGCAGAAATATTTGTGGAAATAAAATTATAAAATGCACACTAGAGTTTACTAGAAAGTGTGCCGCTCATTACTCTTTTCTCTCTCAGTGCACTCTTAAAGTTGAACAAACAGTTGACTTTACAAGAGTAAACTTTGGAAATACATTATGTTACCTTTCTTAAGTAAAAATTCGGATGAAAGTGGGGAATCTCGTAGCTTTTCTTGGCTGAAAAAAAAAATATTCTAGAAAATGCTGTATTGTGATTCACAGGAGAGAAAAAAAATACTGTAGAATTTACCCGCCATTGAAAAAAGACCATGATGCTTTGCAGATCTACAGCAACATGCTGTATACAGGTTCTACAGTAAGAATTTTCTCATTTTACAGTAATAATGCTGTGAAAACTACAGATATTGGTTACAGTGCAGTAACATTCAATGGATAATTTTGGAGTATAAGTGTGTCATTTGGATTACAAAATATAACTCTTAAAGGGGTACTTCAGTGCTGGGAAGATGAATCTGTATTTAAACTGGGTCATTAATGTAGTAGAAATGTGAAATTATTTTTGAATTTGGTGCCTTCTATACTGAGAAAAGACAGATAATGTATTTTTGTCTCATGGGGATGAAAGACAACAATTCCCAGAATGCTTCGCTGCCCTGTGAGGCCACTTTCAAAGCCACCGCTACTGAATCACTGATCACTTTCCCACCACCGCGTTCATCTTCATAAAATCAGTTAGAGAGCAAACACTACAATTGAACATGTCTGTTCAATGCAATTTGATTTAGCCACTGAGTGAGAGTCACAAACACAGCAGGAGTAAGATTACAGATCGTGATGAATGAGCTACGGTAAGAGCTCGCATGATGAGAGCTAACGCGTCCGCGCTCGCGGCAGTCGTTCACAGCGCGTGTTCAGTCTGGTGTGTTTTCAGTTCATGCCTTTGGAAGTTTAACTTTTAATAGGAATTAACTTGAGAATCCCACTCCCCATGCTCGGGTTGAAAACATGCGGAAATGACTCTCTCTGCTGGTGGTGGTGGGGGTTGTTGATTTTGTTGTTACTAAACCTAACAACAAAATCAATGACAAAACAGCTGGAAAACAGAAGAAAATCAACCTTATTTATTATTTAAGCCCCAGTGCATGATGGGAACACCAGTGTCAGAAAAGTTGAGTAGTTTTAATAATAATAATACAAATAATAATAATAATAATAAAACATTTTATTCACAAAGCACTTTACATTTTAAAGCTACACTGTGTAACTTTTTTAGTTTATTCTTAGCTAAAATCACTTTGTTCTTTCAAAAATATATGTGCTCATTAATGTATATTTACTTCTTTCAAGTAATAATGTATTCTCGTAATTTTATAATATACCATTAAAAAAATACATACGGGTGAGGGTTTGGATGGCGGTCGCCATGTTGCTCCTCCATCTTGAAAGTACATTAGCCAAAGAGGGACATACCCATAAATTCAAGCTTCGCTTTTCGCGTTTTTACACTCGATGGCACTGTGTCGAATGTGAAGAGGAGGATTGCTTGAGGCTGCTATATGATGATGGAGGATCACTCTTAAGCCCCTTTCACACTGCACGTCGGACCCGCAATATTCCCGGAACATTGCCGGGTTGCCTTCTGTGTGAAAGCAACCACATCCCGGAATTGATTATCGAATTCGATATTCGATTCGAATTATCGATAATCCTAGTAACATTGCGGGATATGTATCAGAGTCGCCAAGGAAGCGGAAAAGATAATTAAGACGGCAACGCAACAGGCAAATAAACAAACAAAAGTAAATATTGGATTGGCCTTTCCAAGATGGAAAGAGCTCATGAGGAGCAATGATTTTAAAAAGAACGCCGACGTTGCCTGCTTTCTTCTCGACAGGTAATATTAATTCAGCCTATTTGTGTATATTGGAAGTTTTATTGTTGCTGGGCTAATTATATCATGGTGTGCTGAGCATAACACTAGAACGACGTCTAGGATAGTTTTCCTCGCGTCAATGATGAAAAAGTATTGTTTACCTTATAACATAAATCCGTGTTCTATGACGGATAAGATGAGATTAATATTTTAATTGCATTAAAATTTGTTTGCCTTGCGCTAGTGATTTCGTACAATATACAGAATAAAGATAGCACTGATAAAAGTTACTTTACTAAGATTAGCTTGCATTCGTCTGGGAACCTGATAGCTGATGTAAGCAATGAAATGGTTAAAAATAACGAAAACGTAAAACTATTATTCATTTTACATAGATTCATTTGATCATAGATCATTTGGCAAATTAAATAACTGCAAATTATAATAGTTTTCAAAAGTAACCTCATCACTTGAAGCAACTCACCGAAGAGGTCGAATTGGAAGCCATGACTAAATCGACCACCGTAGGAGTTGAAACGAAATTGAAATTGAGAGGAACAGAAACTATTATTCAATGGATGATCATATACCTTTTCACCACTAGAACAGTGTAGCTTTAAAGAAAATCTCAAAGTGCTACAAAGGGAGGAAGAAAAAATAAATAGAGCAATTAAGAATGAAGTTAACATCAACACAAAAAAATGTAAACACAAAGCAATTTAAATATTGAAAGACTTTCAAAACAGGTATGTTTTAGTCCCGTTTTAAAGGCATTAGTGGTTTTTGGAGCCCTCAAATGACTAGGAAGGGCTTTCCACGGGCGTGGAGCAGCGGCACAGAAGGCTCTGTCCCCAGTGGTGTGGGTCTTAATCCTAGGGGGATGGAGCCGATGAGTGTTTGTGGAGTGCTAATAATCCTCATATAGACCTCTGTCTCTATGTCAGTCCTCTGATGACGTGAACGAGACGAGACAGGGGGCACAGCTATCCAGATAGAAGAGATGGAAGAGAGGGGGGACGTGGAAACATAAAGTCCGATAAAGTCAAGGGAGAAGAATGGGGAGAAGCCCATAGTGAGCCAAAAGCAACGGGAAAAAACAATTAAACAACGTGATCCTTTTTCATCCCAGATTCAGATTTCAATTTCCACAACTACTAGAAGACCTACAGCTGTCAGACAGGTTGCTCGCGTCACATCTACGTCGTCAAGCTCAGTCTGAGCCTGCGCAGTTCGCTCAGCCATCAGGAAGTCAGTGCTTCTAACTGACTTCATTTTCCGCCATTGAAGTCTATGGGAATGCTCTGTCCATTTCTGTTACTGTCTGTCGATGAAACAAGGTCATCGGAGGAGTCCAAGTTTTTTGAATACCTGATAAATATGATGGAGCATTAGTTGCTATATTCCATCAGCTGAGTGGCCGAGTAACGTTAGTTCATTATGCCAGCCACACAAATTGAACGTATGTCTTCAACCACCAACCACAGAGGCAATATGCATAATAAGAGAAAAACACGGCACCAAACAATCATCCATGACATTACCAGGGAGATCGAGACTGCTGGTGATGTAGACAGCTAGAAAAAGACATTGGCCGGTTAGCGCTACCAACTGTTAACAGCCGAGTGTAGTCGTCTGAGAAGGTAAAATCCATGCAACAGTCCCAATTATATCTCTGACTGATTTGACTGATCAAGGTAATAAAAAAATAAAATAAAATCATAAATCTAACATTATAGTTTACTTGATTTGAGTGGAGAAGCGGCAAACAGATAACGCCAGTGTCCTCTCCCCTTCGTTGCTAGGCAACATAAACACAAACATAACACTGTGGCAACATAATTCTAGAGTTTTAGTTAATGTTAATGTTGATAATTACCATTGATCTATATAAATAAATGTATTTTCTGTATTTATAAGTGATAATTATGCTTTAATTTCTACAAGTTTAAATTGAGTACTAATTATAGATTTTTTTTTCTTGCCTGAACTAACTTTTCATGTAGAATTTAACTTTGAGTCTGTGTGTGTGTGTGTGTGTGTGTGTGTGTGTGTGTGTGTGTGTGTGTGTGTGTGTGTGTGTGTGTGTGTGTGTGTGTGTGTGTGTGTGTGTGTGTGTGTGTGAGCCTGTTTATGTGGTTTATGAGGACACAAATTTGTATAACTACATGGGTATTACACTGGTATTACACTATAAATGTGGTTTATGAGGACATATCAAATGTCCTCATAATTCAAATGGCCTTAAAAACATACTAAATGATGTTTTTTTGAGAAAGTAAAAATGCAGAATGTTTCCTGTGATGGCTAGGTTTAGGGGCAGGGGCAGTGTAAGAGGATAGAAAATGTGGTTTGTACAGTATAAAAACTATTACGCCTATGGAGAGTCCCTGTAAACCACATAGACCAACATGTGTGTGTGTGTGTGCGTGTGTGTGTGTGTGTGTGTGTGTGTGTGTGTGTGTGTGTGTGTGTGTGTGTGTGTGTGTGTGTGTGTGTGTGTGTGTGTGTGTGTGTGTGTGTTTGCGCGTGAGTACCTCTTTACTTGTTTTACACTCCAAAAAAATTGTTTACAAAACAAACAAAAAAATGATCTGCTTCTGCATCTCAGGCACTATTATATTACTCATTTACCTTGTTGGCAATTTGAGGAAAATTGTATTGCTCAGATGCACGCTCTCTCTCTCTCTCTCTCTCTCTCTCTCTCTCTCTCTCTCTCTCTCTCTCTCTCTCTCTCTCTCTCTCTCTCTCTCTCTCTCTCTCTCTCTCTCTCTCTCTCTCTCTCTATATATATATATATATATATATATATATATATATATATATATATATATATATATATATATATATATATAATTATTTATATATGTTTGGTTAAAATTATCATTTTTGTTTTATTCTATAAACTACTGAAAATATTTTTCCCAAATTCCAAATAAAATATAACCATGATTTTGAATCATGTCTTGGCATGCTCTCCACCAGTCTTTCACATTGATGTAACTTTATGCCACTCCAGGTGCAAAAATTCACTCAGCTCGGATTTGTTTGATGGCTTATGACCATCCATCTTCCTCTTTATCACCAGAGGTTTGCAATGAGGTTCAGGTCTGGAGACTGGGCTCCTCCATCCACACCTTGATTGACCTGTCTGTGTGGCATGGAGCATTGTCCTGCTGGAAAAACTAGTTTCAGAGTTGGGGAACATTGTCAGATCAGAAGGAAGCAAGTTTTCTTCCAGGACAACCATAGCCTGATATGGTCATACTCAGTTCTAGTCAGAATATGACTCTGAAACTGCTCCATTGGGCTGTGATTATGGGGCGTGTTTCAACCGAACCAGGAAAGACCTCAATTGGATAGACCTACAGCCAATCAGAGCAATGCGATGCATAACATTAGTTGTCAAATGTCAACAGAACTCAGTACATGGTTGTACATTGTACACGGTTTGATTCGTATATCACAAAGACAAATCTTCCTGATTCCAGCCTTGCTGAAGCTCCCCCTGATCATCACCGATCCTTCACCAAATTTCAAAACTCTACCAAAAAGTGGGTGTGAGACACTGTAGCTTGTAGGCCTCTCCAGGCCTCCGTCTAACCATTAGACGACCAGGTGTTGGACAAAGCTGAAAATTGAACATGACCTTACTCCAGTCCTCTACAGTCCAATCCTTATGGTCTCTTGCAAACCTCAGCCTCACTTCTCATTGATGAAGGGCTTTTTTCTAGCTTTGCATGAATTCAGCCCTGCCCCTAGGAGCCTGTTTCAAACCGTCCTGCCATGCACTTTACCCCAGCTGCCTTTTGCCATTCTTTTTGTAGGTCACTTGATGTCCTCCTATGGTTGTTGAGTGACATTCGAATGAGTTGGTGGTCATTCTGGTCAGTTGAGCGTCGTTGTTTTGCGGCTTTGTTTTGCCAATGTCTGCTGCTTGACCTTGTTCTTATGAACCGCCGTCTTTGAAATTTTAAGGATGAAAGCACCCCGATTCTCACTGTATTCCTCTTCCAGTAAAGCCAGAATTGAACACTTATTTTCCTCACTCAAAACTTTGACATGGTCAAGAGTTATTTTTTTTGATTATTTTGAATTTTGAATTACTTTTGAGGTACTACTAGCACTGCTTTTGCCATCCAGCTGGTCCTACTTTAAAAGCGATGACCACAGAAGGGTTTTTTTTTTTAAATACTTTTCCTTATTAAATAAAATTTGGTTCAAGCAATCACCTAATCAGCACCTCATTCAGTAGAATAAGATGTGCCTGTGTTGGAATTCAACAGACATTGGAACGGAACAGATTCCATACTTGTAGAGATGCTGATTTAAGAATTTGTTTTTGCAGTGTTCTCTTAATTTTTCCATATATATATATATATATATATATATATATATATATATATATATATATATATATATATATATATATATATATATATATATATATATATATATATATATATATATATACACACATATATATACACTTATGACATTGATTAAAATAACACATTCCACCGTAACAACTAAAATACTTACATTTTCCACTCATTAAGTAACTCATTAAATAAGCACTGTAACATTTGGTTGGCAACATTTGAAAACTGCTTTTTGTCCACTGATCATCTTTGCTGGAGGCAAACAACAACATACTGCAAATCTTGCCAATCCAGACTCATTGTAAAACATGCCTGTGGCGACATTTCTGTTGCTCCTTGCACATTTCACGACACATCCAAATTTTTCAGTGAGTGGCATTAAAAGCATGTTCAGTATTCTCTAAAACAGATGATCATGGATGCGGCAACATTTTATTACATTGTTTGTTGTAAATAGCAGCAGTTTGTAAAAAGTAAATACAATAAAAAAGTAATTGAGCTTTTTTATTGTAACTGGTGTTTCACAATACCTGCACGCTTCACAAAGTTCAGTGCTGTACCAGGTGATCTACTGAGCAAGTTTAATACATCAGAAAGCCTTACATATAAAGTTGCTCTATTCATGTGGAGACTGACGGCATAAAGTCTGGACTTTTTCACAGCTTTCATTGGCCAAAGAACACACAAGAGGACGTCTGACTGACATAAGTTTAATTAGACACTAGGCTTGATTTAGAGAGTCATAGTGAGGCGTCCGCTCCAAGAGCATGGCTAGGTGGTCGGATAGTATGCTTGGTCTTTAGGCTCTCTTGAAGCCTCCTTGGGTACTGACCTGAGTGTAGGGTGTTGCTAGGCCTACTCTCCCCATTTTCTTTACTGCCCTTGGGTTAGAGTGTTTGTTAGGAGTGTTTGAGACCACCATTCTACTGGGCTGCCTGAACATGCTGATGTTGATTTCAATGAGAAACCTTTGGCGTCATACACAGAGGCGTTCAGCATGGGAACGTTATCGAGTGTCTGACTTAAAGATGTGGCACACCTCTGAGCTTCGTGTCTGGTCTGCGACCCTGTTAATGGGTGCTGTGCTTCGCACCAGAGACCGGAATGCGAAGCTCTGTGCAGCGCCTCGTCTTTAAAATTCAAACACGTTTTCAATGAGTGTAAGCACACCGGCGGCGGCATTTGGCGCCTGTCCATGGCAACTCAGGAAGTTGTTTAAAATCCTGCCGCGCAATTTCCAGGTTTTATATTAAATTTATATTTCCCTCAAATCGTCAATGTACATACTGATTTCACCCTGTGCAACAAAATACACCCTTTGTGCAGCTGTTCTGTCAGAAATCCATTAAAAATTAAGCTTGCACGTATATAATATGCGCGTCCGGTGTGAGAAACCTGAGACGCGGCGTTGAGCTTCGCGTCAGTTGTGCGACCCCCTTTGGGCATAATCGGCTTAAGAACGTGCATGTAAACGCACTCAAAGTGTTCTTTTCCTCGCTAGGCAGTTCACGAGTTCACACTTACATATAATTTATAGAGATTTAAATGCGTATTTGGCGTGCTGTCCGTGGGGGAGGGCTTCGAGCTCAGACTTCGGCCTGAACCCAGAGTATCCCCCGGTATGTAAGTAGTCATTTGGAAATAAAAAGAGCAAAATGTGGAGAAGGGGTGGTGGAGGGATGCTGATAAACTGTCAACAAAATGAAGGTAAGAAAGCTGCGTATATACACCTCTTTTTTTTTTTTTCTCCACTCCGATTTCTCAATTATTGTACCTGTACTCTCAATTGCCTACTGTTGTTTGTTTATTGTAAAGTGTCCTTGAGCTCTGGAAAGGCGCTATATAAATAAAACTTTTTATTATTATTATTATTATTATTATTATTATTATTATTATTATTATTATTATTATTATTATTATTATTATTATTGTTGATTAGCTGAGTACTCTCCACCTGTGTCAATTATCTGAACGAGCTCCTCCCGAACCTTGTTAAATAAAAACATATATTTTTTTAGGTTTATTTATCAAAATGTTCTTTTATATATTTGTGTTCTGTATTTCGATCGTGGCTTTAAAATGTTATGAGAAAACGTTTTACGAATGTTTACCACATTACCTTTCATTTAAACCTAATAATACCTAAAACCTAAAAAATAAGAAAGCCATTGTCAGTTTGTCTGTCAGTTGGCAGGCAGTTTTGGTCGATTTATTAAAAGTTGCTGCTGTGTGCAGTGTTTAAAGGAAAATATAGTAGTTTTAGCCTCCTGCTGACTAGTGTCGTGCCCCTCCCAACCTATTCACACACACATAGATGATTCGACTATCAGTCGACCATAGAAAGATTCGACAATTCTGATTCGAATGTGTAAATCCTTAGTCGGGACACCCCTACTACTTCAAAAGTAGTCATCATCACACAAAAGACAATTAATGTTATTTTTCTCTCTCTCCCTCTTATTTAAAAAATATATATAATAATGAATTTCCCCATATGCATTCTGTGCTGAAATGTTTTCCACTCATCTTTCTGTCATTCAGTCCGATGGACTACAGCAAGACTACAGTGAGTTAAGGCCATTCAATTTGGCTGTGGCATAAATGAGAAGATAGCATTTCCAGGTTGGCTCTCCATTCTAAAACTTTCCTTCACATCACAGGAAAGCCAATGGACTGGCAAAGGCTCTTACGGCGTATTTACACTGCCGCTCTTTCATATCAGTCAGTGTCTGCCAGCATGAATTCCTGTGTAAATACATGTAGGCCGTCTCTGTGTGGGATTAAAAGGTCTGCGTAAACACACAATATGTTTGCTGCTTTGGTTCTGCGTACAATCATTCTAGATGTAAATTGAACCATAATATAATTGGCTCATAATGCCGGAAGGGGGCCTCTTGCTCTGCAGGGGCCAGTGGTTTCAAAAGAAATATGGTGGCTGTGTAAATTGACAGAGACAAAATTAAATATTGTTTTGACTGACAGGAACAGAATGGACTAGTCTGTTCTCAGAACTCGTTTACTTTCATGAAGACAGTTCCCAGAACACACTAAAACGTCTCTATAGCCCTTGCATACATATGTAAGTCCAGAGGAGAGTGTTTCAACATAGCTAGTTCTGCACAAGAAATAAGTGTATACAGACTTGTATGTTTAAGCTCCACAGTGCCTGCAAATCCTTGCCCGGTTTCAAGATTTTGAAAGGTATATCCTTCACCTTCTCTCAATCTCTATGCAATCATAAACATATGCTCATGGAAGTTGGAATTTGGTTAGCATAAGATGTTGGCTGCCACAGGTTATTATAGGTATCTGTTGCCAGCAGTTACCATGTGGCCAGTGGCCATAGCAACGTTGTTTCCATGGATTTTGGCAAAGTTTTTTTTTGTCATCACTGGTTAAAGTGTGTATTATCTCTAATAAGGTTAAAATAGGTAATTCGTAATATATGTACGTGGCTTTTATTTAATAGGGATATGAATATAACAAAAACCTCTGAAAACCCAATATCAATCGATCAATAATTTGTTTACGGCCTAAGCATGAACCACATCAAAAGCTGTGCACACAAATATAGACACATGCACAAAAATGTGTCCGAATTTGAATGTGTTTGTCAATGTAGTATTGCATTCACATATGTTTCAGCAGCATACAAAGCAGGCCCTTTTTGAGTATAATTAATGAAGCTGCATAAACACAATCATGACCAAGGGGCATAATTAGCCTCTAATTTAACGATTCCATACACACACGTCTTTATGATCCCTCAAACATGCAATATCAGGCTTTCCACGCACATGCTTCACTATCTCACACACACATTTATATTTGCACTTGCACACAAGGTGAATTTTCATTTGCATATAATCTTTAAAATGTTTTGTCCTCTCACTTCAAAGGGCACATTCACACTTTCTGCCTTACAATAAAGTGGTTTTGTACCATCTCCTCCCACATTGTACGGGATAAAACAGGTCTTTAGAAAAAGGGCAGTACTGACTGAAAAAAAAGGAATACACATTTAAATATTTTTGGGACTAACTAATGTTTGGGATCACCATGTACACACACACACACACACACACACACACACACACACACGCACGCACTCACACACACACGTTGGTCTATGTGGTTTACAGGGACTCTCCATAGGCGTAATGGTTTTTATACTGTGCAAACGAGGTATACAGTATTTTCTTTCCCCTTGCACTGCCCCTGCCCCTAAACTTACCCACCACAGGAAACATTCTGCATTTTACTTTCTCAAAAAAACATAATTTGGTAAGTTTTTAAAGCTATTTGAAATATGAGGACATTTGAAATGTCCTCATAAACTACATTTATAGTGTAATACCAGTGTATAGCCATGTAGTTATACAAATTTGTGTCCTCATAAACCACATGAACAGGCTCACACACACACACACACACACACACACACACACACACACACACACACACACACACACACACACGTATATAGGCTATACTGGTTCATTAAGATTAACAATAATGTCTATTAACCTTACATGTTTACATATCATGGAGTAAACCTTCTAGAAAAGATGGCTTTTAACAATTAGTTAATAAACCAGTGATTGAATAAAAAGAAAATCTGTTCTTTTTTCTGTTGTATAAGGCATTCGAGGCCATGCTGCATTGTGAAAAATAATCCCAGCTGAAGGGGTTGCGTTCACTGGTGCTTAAAACTGCCCTTTAGCCATCATTACATTCACAATAGCAAGTGTGCAGTTGCTTAATTGATGCAGCAGGTCTGCTATATCACCTACAGTTACACTTATGAACTATTTCCACACTGGAAGTGCAAACTCATAGGCTCTCTAAGGCCCGGTAAATGGCCGCTGACTAGGTTATGATGTCATTAAAGAAGATGTCACTAATCTGGCCTGACTCCAGCACAGTTCTCCCTCATGTGTTTTGTGTCTACAGCACCTCTCTCTTTGTCTCTCTCGCTCTGCGCATGCTGTGAGACGGTACACACCTCTCCATCACTGCAGAATGACTCATCTCCCTCTAGCTTACTTTTACTCCCTGTCCTCTTCATTTTCACACTTTGTCCTTTTTTTGTAGTTATTTGCATCTAATTAGGGTGACCAGACATCCCTGTTTACCCGCTGCAGTTCCAGTTTCACAAGGTGTACCCCAGTGCCCTGGCAATTCACTTAACAATGAATTCACTGTTCAACTGAATTAAAATGAAGTGTCTTCAGTGTCCCTGTCAAAATAATGTCATTACAGAGAAGGAAAAACTTGTACTTTTCTACTGTGAATTTATTTGCCAATACATTCATTAGAATATCTTGCAATGTAATTGGCTATACAAAAAAATAACAATATCACTCGCTCAGTAGGCCTACACAAACTATTTCTATAGATATCTTGCTAATTAAAATAATTTCCTTGAGCAAAAGAAAAAAAAGGAAAAAAATGTATTTCTGTTAATTTAAAACATTTTCCATCGCCCACAGAGATAAATTTGAAATGGCATCTGACATAACTCAAACATCTAAGACACACTGTACTTTTCTAGATCAAGGACTTAGGTGTTATGTGGAATATGTGATTATTTATAGTTTATACAATTGCTAATATTGTTTAATTTAAGTTGATAATGATTTGAATGAATGTGAAAACCAATTCAACCAACTAATAATATATAAGTTTATAAAACTTATATAAAAAACTTTTTTTTAAAGTATATATATATATATATATATATATTATATTATATATATATATATATATATATATATATATATATATATATATATATATATATATATATATATATATATATATATACTTTAAAAAAAAGTTATAAATATTATAAATATTGTCAGATGTCTGTCTGTCTGTTGCCACCGTCCTCCCTCACTAGTTTAGTTAGCCCTGTTATGTTAATTAGATCATCATCTGTATCACCCGTTCCCCTCGTTATGTTCTCATCAGTCTGTGTATTTAGTTCCTCTGTTTTCACTCTGTCTTTGTCCGTTGTCGTCAGTACACCCGTCTCTGTACCTGTCCTGACCGAAGTCTATGTTACCAGTGGTGAAGTTCCCTTAAAGTGTTATTTACTAAAGTAATCTTCCTTGTCCTTCTTCATCTTCTTCTGTGTGCATTATCATCACCACTGGGGCCTGACAGAACGACGAACCAAACTAACCAACGAAAGTATACCAAGATTTGTTCGTGTTTGTAGGATTTTCTTTTTCTTTTTTCGTGTTCAGTGTTTTCTTTTTTGTTTTTTATCCCCGCGGTCGAGTTAACGTGCCTTGAGCAGGGAGAAAGCTCCCTCGAGAGACATTTAGAACGCTTCATGGATCTCGCCCATCAGACCACCTTCTCGACTACTGCCTGTGCTTGTTCCTGTTCGTGGGACTCAACGCTGGCACATGAGCACAGTTGTCTGGGAGAGTCCTCGAAGGAGCTTCTCATCGTATGTGGAGTGGGTGGTGGCATCTAGCAACTCAACGGTCACCATCATGGATGCTGCCAGCCCCACTCCTGATCCAGGACCCAGCCCAGTACCACCTCGCGATGAGGAATGGCAGGACGTGCCCACCGCAGACGGAGAGAAGACCTCGGGAGCGACGCCTGAGGGGAATCCGTCTGACCAGATTTGCGAGCCGACTGACCCTTCCATCGCAGAGGGAGTCCTCGTGGAGTTCAAGGGAATGGAGATGAGCCCCTTCCACCCTCCCGCCACTGAGAGTGAGTACTGCTGCATCAGCTTGGACTGTTTACTGTTGTGTGGAGAAAACAATTTCCCATGCCCTCTCATCGCAGCTAAACCTTCGTCATCAGTCTTGTTAACCCCACCCATCCTCCCTCTATCACCACCTCTCCAAACTGCCAGCTACTGCCATAGTCCTGTGAACACTATCGGTCGTCTTCAGTCTCCTCCTCAGCCTTCTACTACTCCTACAGACCAGTCATCGTCTCCTCCCATCAGTCCTTCATCTTCACCTCTGCCTCCTCTCAGTGGCACGGTCAACCCTCAGATCTACTGGGAGTCACCGATCTCTGGGAAGCCCATGGCTCCGCCTCCAGCCTCCAGGGGTTCCGCTCCACCTCGACCCGTCATCCTGGCTCCTACGCCCTCACTCCTCACTCCTCACTCCTCACTCCACTACTCCCTCGGCTCCAGCAAGGACTACCGGCCATTCGGCATCGCAGGGCTCCTTCGGTAGGTTGGCTCCACCTGGGTCAGACGTCGCCATGCCTCCGCCGTGGACTTGCGAGCCGTTCGCTGCTCTCCGGCAGTCCACCCTTTCAGACTCGGCAACCTCCGCCTTCCCTCAGGCTTCACCTCTGCCCTCGGCCCCTTCCACTCCACCTCTGGCCTCCAGATCCCTGCTTCCACCTCGGGGGGTCGTCGTGGAGACTCCGTCGTGGCTGCCGAGGTCTTCAGTCTCGCTCCACCCCATCGGCCTTCCATCTACGCGGTGGGCTTCATCCTCGTCGTCATCTCCCCCGGTCGTTCCCAAAGTGACGTCGGACGTCACTCCACCTTGGCTCCTCCCTTGTGCGACACCGCCTAGGGCCATCCTCCTGGCTGGGACCTGGATCCTCATCGGGATGTCCCTGCTCGAGGCCATCCTGTGGCTCCTCCCACCTTTCATTCTTTCCTGGACTCTTATTTTTTGTTATTCTCCATGTCTCTCTGTCTGTTGCCAGGTCCTGTGTCTAAAAAAATAACATAAAAACTGTTCGGTTTCTCACAACCGATCTGTTCGTGTCATCGATGTGCCATCACGGGCAGCAGGGTTTTTGTGCATGTTTTCCACATTTTTTATTTACTCTCATAGAGTTGTTACCTATTCACATGCATTATGACTGGCAGACTGCAACTGTTGGAATTAAACATTTTATTCATCTTCATTTGTGTTCTGCTGAAGAAACGAACATCTACATCTTGGATGCACTGGGGGTAAGCAGATTAACATCACATTTTCATTTGTTGGGTGAACTATCCCTTTAAATATTAACTTGTTATAATAGTGCATTAGAATTAATATATAAAATTGTATATTATATAACTGTAACTATATAATAAATGTGGTTACATTAATATAACTGTATTGCTTATATGATGCACATCTGAAAACTCTTAAGCAAACTAACCCTGGAAGATAACTTGCTCTGGAGAACATAAGCTGCTCTGTTCAGAGAGTGAGTTGCTATGGCTACTTGCATACCCTGACATTTACCTCCATTTTCGGAACCGAGAGTTGAGGTTATCTGCTTGCTTACTCTTAAACATACCCCAGTATGTCACATCACCAGCTTTCTGGAATACCCCCCTGGAAAAACACAAGAGTACCATCTTGGCTCCACCATCTTGTTTTTTTGTTTTTTTTTTTCCACTAAGCTCATTGCAGTGCATTATTAGTTTGCCTCATCTGTGATGGAACCATGCAGTGCTGGCTTAGAATTTGGCCAAAATGAGGTATCTTAGGAGGAAGCATAATTAAGTTGTTTATGTTTTGGAAGCACTCACTAGGTTTTGGAACAGAGCGAATATGTTTTGTTATTTGCATTTGATTCTCTTTGAAATGTAGGCCAATTGAATTAAACAGGAGGAATATACCCATGAAGATGCATGAAACACACTAAGATTTACCTAGAGGAATAATGCTAACAAGATAAGCACCGAATACACTGTAAGGCATTTACTGTCATTTAAATTAAATACACTACTGTTATTCCTATCATTATTTTAAACAATGGGCGGGTCCCTCCACAACCAGCCAATGTTTCCCAGACTGGGACTTGAAAAACAAAAAAAAAACGCTCATATCTAATTTGTTATAAACTCTCTCCGACTCGCCTCTCCTCCCCCTTATCTACTTCATATTTTTCGCCTTCATTAAAAGAGAGTGTGAGGTCCGTATGAAGTTGGGAATAAATGTGATAGTGTGTTAAAGCTGGATTGGAGGGAGGGGGAAAGAGACAGAGTGGTTGGCAGGCTAGTGCAGTGGGGAGTGGGGCTAAACGAAAACAGATCTGAGATGGAAAGGGTGAGAATGAGCTGGCACAGCAAACGACAGAGACTGGCAGGAGTCTGAGGGTGTGTGTATATGTGTGTCTGTGACAGAGAGAGGGAGATGTGTCTCTGTTTCTGAAAGATACTGTGTACGTGTGTGTAGGTGTGCATGCGTGTTTGTGTGTGCGGCCATGTGTGTTTGTGGACATTAACTCTGTTTCACCCTCAGTAATGCATTGTGATTGGCTGGATAGGAGCTGGCTTTGGCACAGACTCATTTCCGCAGAAGGCCGTACAACAGGAGGGCCTCGACCACATGCCGCATCTGCCTCATCTTTTGCTGCCAACACACACATGGGAGCACACACTCACACACACACACACAGGTGCTCGTATACAGGTGCTCATAGACCTTATAATTTTAGACAATTTCTCCTTTAGGGCCTATACAATTAAATTATATATACATATTTATATTTTTAAAGCGCGTCTCTAAATTATATATATATATATATATATATATATATATATATATATATATATATATATATATATATATATATATATATATATATATATATATATATATCAGTCAAAACGAAGTTTATTCAGACACCTTCTCACATTAACATTATTCATATGGTTTAGAAAATGGGAATAAAACACGACAACTCAAAGTTAAACTGTGTTAGAACAAATTCATCTTGATAATGTCAGATAACTTTGATATAAAGGCAAGTAATGGAAGACAATCAACCAATCAGCTCTCTGCTTTTAAGTATACAATTAGATAAAAGTGTCGTGCACCCACTAGTAAAAAATTATATCTGGTGCCTGAACAATAAATAAATGGATGGATGGATGGATGGATGGATGGATGGATGGATGGATGGATTTACTTTTTTTTTTTTTTACATTTATTTCCCTGGTCAACATGATCAGATATTAATTTAAGCATTTTTTGATCAGGCAATATCAAAGTCAGTCTGCTATCTGAAGGTCGTATTCAGTCCATAGTTCAGCTGATATAAATTTAACAAGGCCAAACAGGATCTGGCCAGTTTCTGAAATTGTGCTTATATTTTCAAGACAAACCAACTGAAAATATGGGATTTTAAGATAATTTTCATCCTTTTTAATAGGTCACCTCAGCAATTTATTCTTAATAATTATAAAGGCTAGTAAACATTTTTTTTATATATAATTTTGAAGATGACAATTACATTTTTTTTTTAATCTTTCAGTTTTGACAGCAGGTGAAACTCATTAAAAATAAAATTAAGTTAAAAATAAATATTTTAGGATTATAGGAAGATTAAATCAAATGAGTTTGTTAATTTTTCCAAGATATTATGTGTTTTTGATATATGTTAAGTGTAGTGTTTGGTGTTAGTACAGGACAGTAGGAGGAGAGGCTGGTCAGTTCTGGTCATCCGAGACGCAGCTGCACCATATGTCAAAGCGCTGGACACAAGTCTATGGTTCCAACACAGTGCTCTGTTTAAAGGTGCAGTAAATGATTTCATAGTTGAACAATGTTCAACCCAAGTCTCCCTTCATTGGCCGCCCTGAAAATGCACTTACACACAATGCATGAGTGGATGTCTCTTTATCATAGTACTGTTTGTTCATATACAAGCAAGAGTTTGTTGTAGTATGTTACTCACATATGGAGTATGTTTTCAGGCCTTCCTGCTAAGGCTCTTGCCTGAATGTTATTTTCCAGTGAAATTCCTCTAAACTTTTCTTTTTGTAATGTTTCTCATCCATGTCTCTTTCTACAGTCTTTCTTCAAATATTCCTATAGAGTATGCATCGACGTCACTTTCCCGACGGAACACGACTGGCAGAAGAGCTGCTGCATGACTGGATTTAATATGAGAAAACAAGAGTAAAACAAACTATTTTCAATTTAAACTAAAGATTGGACTCAATATAGTGTTTCTTAGAAATTAACATAGATCCAGTGATCCATGGATATTGACTTGCAGCCAGGAATTGTGTTTCCTGACATTTATATAAAATTTATTTTGATACATACATAAATATTTATCAATGTCAGTCATCACAATTTCGAAAGTGAACCTCTAATTTTTTATGCGGATGGGACTTGTGTACTGAATTGTGTATGTGGCTGCTTATCAAGAATGGAAAACAAAAGTTGTATTCAAAATCTGAATATATTGCATGCCTTTTTTATATTGTACAAAGAGAGCTCCCTTTATGCTCATTCAATGAATGCAATCTCAAAAAGTTGCGTTATATCAATCAGTGAAGCTGACAACAAAATTAATCTCTTATTTACATAATGTATCGCACGTGCAGAACTCAGCACTGGATCAAAAACTAGGGCGGTGAGTGGATTCTAACGTTAACATCTGTGATTGGCCATTGCATTCAAGAAATAAACAAACATGTCTGCGATTGGCTACATTAGTCATGTGATGACTTTGGAACAGAGTATAATTGTAAACTATAGTCAAATTATATGCATCTGTGGTGAAATTTCTATATTTTCCGTGTCAATACATGTTTGTAATGTAAACAATGCACTGTCACTTTAATTCAGCGCATCCAGCACAGCAAAAAATGTAGTTGTAGCGGAAACGATCGCCACACTGCTGTATACACACCGCTCCTGGAACGAATCGCCAGACCGCATCCAAATGCAGTATGAAAGCTGTAATTCGTCAACATGGGTAAGGAAAAAAATTCGCACTACATGCACAACAAAAAGAGTATGTGTGAAACTGGCGTCACTTTTAACTGCATCGGCAGAAGAATTAACAGCTTTCGCACACGTCTTTCAAAATAAAAGGCTCTCAAAAGGAAAAAGTTTTAAAAATTCAGTTTTTTGTTGTTGATGCTGTCACAGCACACTCCTAGGCTGGTTAAAACCAGACCATTCTCAGTAGTAACCGAGTTATGGTCTATGAAGCGAGTTATGGTTTCATAGACAAACCATTTCCAAAGGGGCGTCACAAATGGACGATTCAGAGCGACGGAGAAACATCTAAGACAGCAATTCTCTGTTTGTGATTTCGAGGAAGATGTTGCAATGGCTTCTGACGAGTTTTGCCGCTGTTCAGTGGCGGCGCCAGGGGGGGGCTAGGTGGTGCTGCAGCTCCCCCTATATTAGTCATAGCACCTGCCCAGCACCCCCAAGAAATGTCTGTAATTTTTTATATTCATATTTTAAAGTCATGTTTGAATATTCTCTCATGTTTTTAAAATAGGAATTAAATAATAATTTAAAATTATATATTAGTCTTAAATACATGAGGCCCAAACAGGTGATCATCTTTGGCCAATGGGCTCGGCGCCCGCGAACCTCTGAGCTTGTTTTTGATAGCGAGTTTTAGCAAAGTAAAATAACGTAACACCAAATTGGATCGTTTTTTGCTCCCTAAACGTCCACGTTCTGAGTCATATCCTGAAACGAGAAACGAGACTGTGAAGGTGCAGACACAACACTCATCATCACAGAGCCTCAAGAACAAGAAAATTCCTGGGATGAACTTAAAGACAGAGAATCGGCGGCGGCGGTTTTCATTGAGGATGCTAACGTTACAGTCAGTCAGTGTTGCCAACTCTCACGAGATAAATAATCAACTGCAGCTTCAAACACAAGCCCAATATTACTATATTATTATCAATATAATTTATGATCAACAATTTATCAATAAATGAGCCTGCTATTAAATTGAAACCTTTCAGAGTTTGAAAAGCAAAAACAGATGTGATATTACAAAATTACTCAAATTGCAATAAAGGCTGTGAACAGAAGAGGTTTGGAGATGGAAAAAGTGATGTGAAGGCTAATTATGGTAACCCATAGTCGGAGTTAGTGCACACATTAGCAGTGGTGAACATGCACACATTTTATTTTATTGTTTTATCATAGCCTGTAATAATAAATACATTGAGATTCTTCGGAATTAAAAAGTACATTATAAAAAAAATCTATTATTATCATTTTTTTTTTTAAATCGGTAAATTAGGTGCCTCTCCTCCGTTTCCTCCGTCTCTGTACATGTCTTCTGGTTGTATTGTTTGTAAAACAAAAAATGTATTCGTCTATTTACGTCTACGAACTATCAGTGCACGTTGAACGCGATTTTTCTTCAATGAGGAGCGAGGCGGGATGTATGAGGACGAATTGCAGTATCGTTGCATTGAATGGCCATTAGCTGTGAGAAGACCGTGTCAGCAATGTACTGGGCAAAACAGCAACTATTAAGAAACAAAGTTGCTTGTCATATTTTCCTAACAAGCAAACACATTTTAAAAAATAAGCCCAAAAAAACGCAACCCACGACTCAAGATTTTTAACACGACTTGCCCAAAAAGAAGCCCAAAGTCACGTAACACGCGGACTTGGCAACTATGGTTACGGTTTGAGCTGCAGGTGATATTAGCAACCATCCTCAAGAGAGCCCAGAATTATATTATATTTAATATTATATATATATATATATATATATATATATATATATATATATATATATATATATATATATATATATATATATATATATATATATATATATATATATATATATATATATATATATATATATATATATATATACAGTCTTGTTCAAAATAATAGCAGTACAATGTGACTAACCAGAATAATCAAGGTTTTTCGTATATTTTTTTATTGCTACGTGGCAAACAAGTTACCAGTAGGTTCAGTAGATTCTCAGAAAACAAATGAGACCCAGCATTCATGATATGCACGCTCTTAAGGCTGTGCAATTGGGCAATTAGTTGAAAGGGGTGTGTTCAAAAAAAATAGCAGTGTGGCATTCAATCACTGAGGTCATCAATTTTTTGAAGAAACAGGTGTGAATCAGGTGGCCCCTATTTAAGGATGAAGCCAACACTTGTTGAACATGCATTTGAAAGCTGAGGAAAATGGGTCGTTCAAGACATTGTTCAGAAGAACAGCGTACTTTGATTAAAAAGTTGATTAGAGAGGGGAAAACCTATAAAGAGGTGCAAAAAATGATAGGCTGTTCAGCTCAAATGATCTCCAATGCCTTAAAATGGAGAGCAAAACCAGAGAGACGTGGAAGAAAACGGAAGACAACCATCAAAATGGATAGAATAACCAGAATGGCAAAGGCTCAGCCAATGATCACCTTCAGGATGATCAAAGACAGTCTGGAGTTAACTGTAAGTACTGTGACAGTTAGAAGACGTCTGTGTGAAGCTAATCTATTTTCAAGAATCCCCCGCAAAGTCCCTCTGTTAAAAAAAAAGGCATGTGCAGAAGAGGTTACAATTTGCCAAAGAACACATCAACTGGCCTAAAGAGAAATGGAGGAACATTTTGTGGACTGATGAGAGTAAAATTGTTCTTTTTGGGTCCAAGGGCCACAGGCAGTTTGTGAGACGACCCCCAAACTCTGAATTCAAGCCACAGTACACAGTGAAGACAGTGAAGCATGGAGGTGCAAGCATCATGATATGGGCATGTTTCTCCTACTATGGTGTTGGGCCTATTTATCGCATACCAGGGATCATGGATCAGTTTGCATATGTTAAAATACTTGAAGAGGTCATGTTGCCCTATGCTGAAGAGGACATGACAAGACAATGACCCAAAACACACTAGTAAACGGGCAAAGTCTTGGTTCCAAACCAACAAAATTAATGTTATGGAGTGGCCAGCCCAATCTCCAGACCTTAATCCAATTGAGAACTTGTGGGGTGATATCAAAAATGCTGTTTCTGAAGCAAAACCAAGAAATGTGAATGAAATGTGGAATGTTGTTAAAGAATCATGGAGTGGAATAACAGCTGAGAGGTGCCACAAGTTGGTTGACTCCATGCCACACAGATGTCAAGCAGTTTTAAAAAACTGTGGTCATACAACTAAATATTAGTTTAGTGATTCACAGGATTGCTAAATCCCAGAAAAAAAAAATGTTTGTACAAAATAGTTTTGAGTTTGTACAGTCAAAGGTAGACACTGCTATTTTTTTTGAACACACCCCTTTCAACTAATTGCCCAATTGCACAGCCTTAAGAGCGTGCATATCATGAATGCTGGGTCTCATTTGTTTTCTGAGAATCTACTGAACCTACTGGTAACTTGTTTGCCACGTAGCAATAAAAAATATACTAAAAACCTTGATTATTCTGGTTAGTCACATTGTACTGCTATTATTTTGAACAAGACTGTATATATATATATATATATATATATATATATATATATATATATATATATATATATATATATATATATATATATATATATATATATATATATATATATATATATATATATATAATTAGCACTTTGGGATTGTTTTTAACTATGAAAAGGGCTTTACAAATAAAATATATTATTATTATTATTATTATTATTATTATTATTATTATTATTATATATATATATATATATATATAATATATATAAGGCGGGTGTGTACGTATTAATTTAAACCAGGGTGGTCCAATGCGACTCCATAATGCCATAATGATGCCGCAAAATTCAAAGCACCTTCTCTTAAGTGTTAAGCATCCCCATAGCACCTGCAACAGAAAATCTCTGGAGCCGCCACTGCCGCTGTTGTAAAAGAAATATGATAATAGCTGGTGTCCACCGCCACTCCATCAACATTTTTGCAAAATTTGGAAAACCTAATAGCATCTCTGACTGACTGAAACATCTCGGATTGACAGTCGGACAGAAAATACTTAGCTCTGATCACATTTGCCCCCTTTGTAAGGAATTTGTATTGCCATTAGAACGCGATTTGGAATATTTTTCAGTCTTTGGAAAATTCTATCTCACAAACTTTATTCAAATTTAGTCATTTCAGATGTGTTAGAACATTTTCAGACTTGAGCATAGTTACGCTATAGTTATTTATTTACAATTATTTACATTGTTTACATGATTACCAGATGTAGTCTGAGGAATTATCACAGAAGGCCAGATCGAGAGCTGCTGTATGTGTTAGCACATGATCACACTCCCCATCCTCATCATCAAAGTAGCCGGTGTAATCCACATCTGGGAGGCGAGTGTTGTTCTTTGTTTTGGTTTTAACGGAAAGGAAAGTTTACGTAAATCGCTTAAACAGTTGTGATAGCTGATTCAAACGAGTGATTTCCACAGCGGCATCCTGCTTCACCGTCGCTGCGCTGTCGTGTAAAGCCCGCCTCAGCGTTTATGATTGGTGCCACGATTTCGACGGATTAGAAATGGGGTTTGAATGGGCTCTTTGCCAGACTACTTGCAGAGCAAATCTAAATTCGCCAGAAGTTGTCTGGGTTTCCAGCTAGCACCCTCCCCACAACCCACTCAGAACGGTCTTGCCACCCACTTTTGGGTCAAGACCAACCCATTGAGAAAACACTGATGTAGACTACCTTTATGCTGCTTTAGTGCTGTTTTTGACACTTGAAAGCTTTTGTACTCATCCATTTTAATTGCATAGAAAAATAAACCAGTAAACAGTCTTTAAAAAGATGAAAATTCTCTCATCATTTACTCACCTTCATTTAAAGTAATTAGATTTTATGGTGCATAAAAGCTGCATGCAATGATAATTAAAGTGATTAAAATGCACAAATTAGATTCAAAGAAGGAGCACTATTAGACAAATGGTTTTTATGTATTTTTGCCCGACTCTGAATTGGTGTTTGGCTATACAATAATCTTTTAACAGTAGCACAGATAGCTTCAGAGAACATATATATAATACTCCACGTTATAGATCTATGTTATTAGCTATTTTATGCCGAGTCGAGCACTGGGCTGTTCTGAAAATAGAGCAATTAGTTTGAACAAGTGTGAGGAAGGACTGGGATAAAAGGTGTGAGCTTGAGCTTCAAGTGTTCATTAAGAGACGAGGAGTGTGCTTTTGCCCTGCAGCTACAGGACAGGATCATGCACCGCCTCAGCATCCATCAGCATGCTTAGGGCAGGTGTATGTGTGTAGGGGGTGTTAG